>NC_036840.1:10838346-10890303 GCF_002910315.2 Salvelinus sp. IW2-2015 | reverse complement strand
GGCCAAAGACAGCAATTACTGCCGCGTGCCACGTTTCTAGTGTCCTTGGCAACCAGCTCTAAATCCCTTCAGTGGTGACAATTGACACATTTGGTGTCGTGTGTTAGAGATAGCCTGCGATGTCCACATCAACCTTGTACTGGGTGGCGGGAGTCAGATGTGGTGAGATTAGTACACTTTCACATCAGACGGTAACGCGTGCGTGAATCCATGGTCGGGTGTTGGGGTCGGCGGAAGCCTTGTACCACTTTTGTTGGAGCCAGACGCCATGGGTGGCTTTCCAGGCCACCAGGACCGAGTTGGACTGCACGTGATTTATGTTGACGTCCAAAGGAGCCGTTGGCAGGTCGCGGGGAAGTATCCGCACACCTCCACCGTAGACTGACTTTAGGTCGCGCGACCAGATTGTGGGCAATTCGCAGCGTTGTATCTAGTCCAGCCTCGTTCTTCTGTTGTACTTATCGTAGATGTCAAATCAAGTTCCCGTCTGATGCATATAGTATTTTATCTTGAACGGTTTGGGCGACTTACGCGTGTTTTTATGTAGTCATGAGATCACAGAGCGAGTTTTTGTTGAGTTCACAGATAGTAACTGCTGCTTGGGTGCGAGCTTCATGGGTTCGGCATTTAAAGTGCGCCTTTTTTTGGCGAAGCTGTGTTTTATGGGGAACGCGAACCTAGCACGCCAAAACTCCCTTGACCCCTGGTGGTGGTCTCGAGCGCGTGACGTGATTGCCCTGGGGCTCAAATGCTCTTCCATGCGAAGATAATAGTGATGCGTGCACGCTATCTCTCTTCCATACTCACCTCTGGAAGTGACGAGAGTTGCTCGGAAATCGGAGTAGATACCAGAGTGAATTTACGAACATTGCCCGTAAGGAAATCTAGATGGTGAAGGGAGGCAAACAACGTGGGTTTCAAATGTGTTGTCTTGAATACCAAGGAAGAAAAGCACTTGACATCATAGCAGGAATATTTAATCTACACAACACTGTAATGATCCTAGAGTATTCATAGGTTGCACCTCCGTCACGTCATCCATTGTTATGAACATTCTCAAGCCGCTCTTGGCCATAGTGGTTCACAAAAATTGTGATAAGCCCACCAATTCTAAACGGGCGGCTAACTCGTGAGCCTTTGTAGTTATGACTCTGGCCCTCATCAGATACTCTAGCAGGCATCCATCAGTAGAGATAGCGCCATGTCCTAAATACAATGACATATGGTATCCATTGGCACGTGTATGTAATGGTTATGTCGTCATCATAGTTATCCACCTAACAGACTCGGAGCACACACTCATACCTAAGTCGCAAGGTCGAGATGCGAAATATTAGTAGGAAAGGTTGAACATGTGCCTTGCCATCATTATTCATGTTCTACCTCCTCCAAAGGAGTTTCGCGTGTATGAGAACTCCACCAGGGATTAATGCGCATTAGTTGAGTTTCATTGAGGCTAGCAAAGTGCACGAACTAGCTAAACATTGAAAGCGCGAATGGCTGTATGCCTACAGCTCTTCAAGCTCTCGGCTTGTCACCCCTCAAGTGTTCTTCCTCAGCTAGCTGCGTGAGCACGTATATTGAGAGCTCGAAGCATGGTAATAGGCATGTTAGACCAAGTCCTCTGGGAGTTGAAGTCTATGTTGTGCCGTCGGCAGATACTTAGTCTTCTGGCAAATATAGAGTGTGTGCTTCAGAGGGCTAGCTGTCGATAAAGAGACTGTTTCCGTGCGGATTGCTTGTTACGCATGCTCTAGACTCCTTTTTTGCAGAGAGTTTGTGGCACATTGTCTGCAAAAATGCCTACTCTCTCTCGGACATGTATATGCTCCTCCACTTTATCGTGTATTTCCACTGTTAGCCACTGTAATTTGAGACTTTTGATTACTCAGAAACTTTATGAGTCTTCTTATAATGCTATCTCCAATGTGAGATCATGCCGTCGAGGGGAACTTCTCTGAGAGGGTTTAGACTTTGCCTGGTGCGCATAGATACCGAGTCCTACATCTCACAAGTACAAATTTCTAAACAAGTAGTTATGTACGAGAGGCACAGAATGTAGTAGGCCGCCAGTCGAGCTCAGTGCAGGTATCTACGGAGTAGGAGCTCATCCACTCGTGGTTCAGCAACCTACTGATCTTCGGAGATTGTTCACAGATTGGGACCTTAAGAGTTGTTGTTGTCCTTGTAGACGGATCGGTTGCTCCGAGGATTTTCTCCACTCATAACATCCTTGATGAGTATTTCCAGGATTATGCCAAGGAGATGCTTTCAGATTCTCGGCAGTGAACTTCGAAAAATACCACCTCATTCTCTTCTCTTAACTGAAGTTCTGTCTGCAAGCCTATGGTATGGATTTAGAGTTGGTTGCGATGCCTGTGAGAGAAAGTATATGTGGAACCCTGGAACGCCTACGTGCTGGCTACCTTCAGTCGAATCAGGTGCATGCAATCAAACAACAAACTGGATATGCAAGATGAAGGAGTGTGAGTATCGAGAAGGCGCAAGCATCTATCTGCTTTGTGTAGGAGGGTCATAGTAAGTATATAAGGCTTGATCTTAGTAAGAAAGTGCTTTGGGCTCTTTGCTCTTGATCATGCGACGAGCCATCATAAATGCTGGGCAGCTGCGTTGTATCCAGCTCACACTCCCTCCAATAGTTGCGCCAGATGCCTGAATAAGCCAGCATGACATAGCATATTGACAGAGCCATGTCATGTCCTTATTGATGAACCAGTGATATCCCGCTGCGTACCATAGGTGAAAGACGTTTCTTAACTACATCACAGAGAGGTATAAGTTAGTATGTTTGCTGACCACACCGTCCTGAATCTCTCAGGTGCCTAGATGTTGCATCCGAGCGTAATATGCCAACATGTCCTCCTCCTCTATGGCACTTGAGCTCAATTGTTGTTCTGATCTGGTAACTCGGCAGAGCATATAACGTTAGCACGTGTGACTTGTCCTCTTTTTTACTTGTTAAATACTCCAGAAACAATGTATAATACAAGCGCTGCCCAAAAGTCACACAAAGTCGAATTAACCAGTTACATATGACTTAACTATTGGAAGGTTTAACAAAACCATTAAGAGGTCTCCTCTCACAATGGCTAGCTCAAACAACTGAGAGCCTGGGACTTTTTGAGAAGAACCAAAGTGTGTTCCTTGACTGACATTATTCTACACACCACCAGCTAAGAAGGACGGCCATATATATCGAAGGCGTCTCAATCTTTGGTGTGCTTCTCGCTGTGATTTCAGTGGCCTGTCTGCTTATTTATGTGTCTCTGAGGAACCACCACCTTTGTGGGGATTTAAGGAAATGCCACTCCAAAGTGTCATTGACGCCGGTGGCCGGCCTGCACTCTCCTTTTACGAGGCTGTGGGTCTCAGGGAACGGACTGCCAACTGCAGTTGAAGTGAAACCCACAGTCATAAATGTATCTGACAATGCCTTTTAAAGAACTATACGCCCGTGGAGCTTACCACACAATCGCAAAGAATGGACAAAGCGTATAAAAAGGAGAAACCTGCAGTAACTGTTTAAAAATGTGCATCGGCTTCCTTTTAGCTTTGACTCTGACATTCTGGAAAAATATACACCATCATTGAATTGAGGAGTAACCGGTAGGAGGGAGACAGACCACTCTCTTGGTTACAACATAGTATCTGACGTGGCGGCTTTATAACAATGCAATTGCTTTATCAAGCTAACATCACCAGGGAGACCGTTTTCCCTGCTCAAACACACAGTTCGACATCCCTGGGTTCTTCACAGAGTACAGATAGAATAAGAGAATATGATGACGATGGTGTTCTCTCTCTTGTAATTGACTGTTAAATGTGTTAAGAGTAGTGGAACTGTCCTTGTGGTCCCCAAGCAATAGCGTCTGTGCTGTACAACATCCATAGGTGGGATAGAGATGACAACTGTCTATAACGGAGGAACTATGTAGTAGAATAGACAATAATAATGACTATGGTGTAAAATTTTTGATGAATATACCCTTTTTTCTATTTAGAAAGAGAGGATTTTTGTTTTTTCATTGATAAATTGTTATATATTCTATCTGCTAATGTAAACATAAATCCTCTGTTGTAATATCTGGACAGTAAACTGGTGTGATATTAATAATGACAGACACAAATTAATCTCATAACATCATTATGCTAAATAAAATGATACTGCGTATGGGTACAGTATATATACTGGGTATTTAAGAAATGAGAGGGTATTTAAGAAATGGTTTGTTTGCAAGTGTTTGAAGAAGGATCGAAGAATCTTGACAAAGGCAGACCTTGAGTTGATGGTGAGTTCATGGTCTGAATGTTGCTGTCTGTCTCTGACATCTCCCAGAGAGGAATGATTGTGGTTTCCCACTGGGCAAAAACAGGTTAAATCAACATTGTTTCCACATAATTTCAACAACAAAAAATGATATGTGATGACGTTGAATCAACGTGGAAAACTGATTGGATTAGAAAAATGTCATCAACATAAGGGTATTTCGTCTTTCCCCCCCAAATTTTAACCTAACTCCAATGACATGGTGGAATTTGTTGTTGATTTCACGTTTAATTCAAGTTGACAACTCAACCAAATGAAAATCAAAACTAGACGTTGAACTGACGTCTGTGCTCAGTGGGTTGTTATGCCCCGGTAAGTGCCTACTACAAGAACTACACAAGAAGTACACAGGAAGTACACAAGAACTACTACAGAGAAATAACAACAAGGCCATGTCATATCTGCAGACTCACAAGCTAATCTCAAGTACTTTTAGTGAAAATACATTCTTAGTATTTTTGGCATATAAACATTTAAAAAAACGTTGCGTTCTTGCTTTGGGTGTAAAGTTATAAAAGCCATTTTTATATTGACTGTACTGTCTGTGATATCTGGGCACAACTGGGACTGAGATAAGAATCTGTGCTGAGGAAAAAAAATGTAATAAACATCAACGTTTCTTTGCAATCATAGGGTTAGTCCCTCTCTCCCCTTTCTTCAGAGTGCTGAAATAATTTTTATTATCTCACTACATGACAATCATCACAGTGGACTTGATGAAAACACGATACAGCCTTTTGTGTTCATGACCTTTATATTGCCAGGAAACCTTGATAATGGTCACCCAGCATTTCATATAACAGCAAAAATGCCTATTGTAACACAATGTGAATATACTGTATTATATGAGTTTGTATGTATTTTAGCCTACATTGTTATTCCCAGATACACCCCAATACAGCCTTATTAACTGGCTCGTTAGGAACATGTTCATTCTTTAGACAGAGGTCCGTGGTCTGAACAAACCCAGCAAAGTCAGTGTCACAGTCAAGTAGAGCGGAAAGACACAATGTCCCAATGACACAATGTCCCAATGACAACGCTCTGCAAGGGAAGTCAGACGGTTAAAGCTTGCTCCAAAGCAGTCGGAATCGGAAAATCGCATTATATTTGTTTCATTAAGGATCCGATGCTGGAGTCCCGAACATAAAAATACCAGACATGATGAATGTCTGTCAGGGGCCGAGTGACATGGAGGATTTATCAGACAGGACCTGCCTCGTACATCACTGCAGCCTTCAGCACCATGGACAGGGCTTTTAGAGCTCAGCCATTTGTCATAGACAAAGGGAGCTAAAATGTGAGCAGAGCCCCTCCGCTCAGGTAGTGGCTCAGGTCAGACTGAGCTGAACGTTGCCAGTCTGCCCGAGTCTGACGCACACAGAGGCACACACAGACTGTACATACACTACCGTTCAAAAGTTTGGGGTCACTTAGAAATGTCCTTGTTTTTGAAAGAAAAGCAAATTTTTTGTCCATTAAAATAACATCAAATTCATCAGAAATACAGTGTAGACATTGTTAACATTGTAAATAATTTTTTATGGAATATCTACATAGGCGTACACAGGCCCATTATCAACAACCATCGCTCCTGTGTTCCAATGGCATGTTGTGTTAGCTAATCCAAGTTTATCATTATAAAGGCTAATTGATCATTATTAAATCCTTTTGCAATTATGTTAGCACAGCTGAAAACTGATTAAATAAGCAATGAAACTGGCCTTCTTTAGACTAGTTGAGTATCTGGAGCATCAGCATTTGTGGGTTCGATTACAGGCTAAAAATGGCCAGAAACAAAGAACTTTCTTCTGAATCTCATCAGTCTATTCTTGTTCTGAGAAATGAAGGCTCCTCTATGCGAGAAATTGCCAAGAAACTGAATATCTCATACAACGCTGTGTACTACTCCCTTCAAAGAACAGAATAAACTGTCTCTAACCAGAATAGAAAAAGGAGTGGGAGGCCCCGGTGCACAACTGAGCAAGTACATTAGAGTGTCTAGTTTGAGAAACAGATGCCTCACAAGTCCTCAACTGGCAGCTTCATTAAAGAGTTCATGCAAAACATCAGTCTCAACGTCAACAGTGAAGAGGCGTCTCTGGGATACTGGCCTTCTAGGCAGGGTTGCAAAGAAAAAGCCATATCTTTGTCCAGTGTCTGTGTTCTTTTGCCAATCTTAATATTTTATTTTTATTGGCCAGTCTGAGATATAGCTTTTTCTTTGCAGCTCTGCCTAGAAGGCCAGCATCCCGGAGTCGCCTCTTCACTATTGACATTGAGACTGGTGTTTTCCAGGTACTCTTTAATGAAGCTTGTGAAGCGTCTGTTTCTCAAACTAGACACTCTAATGTACTTCTCCTCTTACTCAGTTGTGCACCGGGGCCTCCCACTCCTCTTTCTATTCTGGTTAGAAACAGTTTGCGCTGTTCTTTGAAGGGAGTGGTACACAGCGTTGAACGAGATCTTCAGTTTCTTGGCAAATTCTCGCATGGAATAGTCTTCATTTCTCAGAACAAGAATAGACTGACGAGTTTCAGAAGAAAGTTCTTTTAAAATGATAAACTTGGATTAGCTAACACAACTTGCCATTGGAAAACAGGAGTGATGGTTGCTGATAATGGGCCTGTGTACGCCTATGTCGATATTCCATTAAAAATCTCCCGTTTAAAGCTACAATAGTCATTTACAACATTAACAATGTCTACACTGTATTTCTGATCAATTTGATGTTGTTTTAATGGACAAAAAATTTGCTTTTCTTTAAAAAACAAGGACATTTCTAAGTGACCCCAAACTTTTGAACAGTAGTGTACATACACACAAGCAGGCAAGCACACACACACACACACACACAACACAGACCAAGAGCACACAGACACACCACAGATACACCACACAGATACACACACAAAAACACACACACACACACACACACCAACAACACACACACACCACACACACACACACACACCTTGTGATATCTTTACCCTGAAGACATCATGAGGTGCTACTGTGCTAAAAGCTGTGTGCTCTATGTGCCCACAAGGAGAACAGTGTGTTCTTAGAAGAACCACAGCTCGTGGGTATTATTATGTTTTATCACGAACCCATGATTTGATTACATCCTTGGATGAACAGGCTCAAGACTTATCCACAAATTCGTTTCTCCCCTCTCTGTCTACACCTCTCTCCCCATCTCTCTCTCTCTCTCTCTCTCTCTCTCTCTCCTCCTCGTCCCTCTCTTCTCTCTCTCTCTCTCTTCTCTCTCTCTCTCTCTCTCTCTCTCTATCTCTCGAAGCGGGTATGAACTCAGGTGATAGCTTTTTCCCTGTAATTGTACATTCCAGCCACCTATATGAGAGACATCGGGATTTAACTTAAATCCTACATGAAAAGAGCCAGTGAGGTGCAGCCATTTAATCCACAGAGGGCGTAAAAAGAGAGAGAGTTTCTGATGAATCTTCAAATATTTTCTTTGATTCACTTTCTGCTATTATTTAAAAAAATCCCCATCTGCAATGCTGAGATATTTAAGCATTCTCTCTGTGCACATTGGTTTTATTATCTATGTGTATATTAAGGTATTTCGGCCAGTTATACAGTTCCATTTAATTATGCAAGGATCATCTCTACCAATGTCAATCTCCATGGTGGTAGAAGCTATTATTAATGAGCTCTTATGTAATTAAACAAATGTATATAACATTTTAAGACAAATGCGGTAATAATGGTTAGTTTATATTTGCTTTCGTCAGTCTTTGCTTTATTTGTATTTATTGCGTGTGCTGTGGGTTATGAAAGAGGATTTCATAAGTATAACATTGTTTAATAATTATTCATATGAATGTATAAATCAAAGTATGCGTAATGCCATGTGTAATGTAGTGTGACAGTCAGTGTGTACTACTGTGTACTATTCAGCAAAATAAGTAAATGATCCATTGGAAGCAATAAGGAAACTCTCCTTTATCTTTCTCGGCATCTCCGTAGAAAGTTACAATCTATCGGTTTCCACTGTCCGTAGTCATTTGTGCTCGGAGTCCAGCCAGCGAGTCTTCAGCAGAAAGATTCATGTATATTAGAGTTGTTATTTTGTTAATCGATCCATTTGAACACTACGCACTATAATATTTACACAACATACAAAGTGCAAACCTTAAAATGATTTTGAATACTAATAATGTGCACATCAATAGTATTGTTTGAACCTTTGTCTTTATTCACACCAGAGGTCAAAAGCCTTGAATGGGATTATTGAATTGAATCATTTTATATAATTTCACACCATGTATAGAAAACACACACAGCTAGCTGTAGATGCCAGTAGCAGGTACTATAAAAGAGGTCAAACAACTCTATAAGCTCTCCATATACCTTATTACAGCTAGACATACCTACATAGGTCAGCCTGGGCAGCTACTGGCAACATTTCCAATAAAAGTGAAATGTCAACATTTATTTATAATCCCAGTGCAGCTATATGGCACCTTAAATGTATTAAATGTAATTATTTATCGTAGACGTTACCTGAGTAGCCAGCAATCACAAGAACAGCCAAGTTGACATTTCACGATTTACTGTGACACAGAACTAGGACTTTTCTTCTTTGTCACATTAGAAAACCAATCTCAATCTCTTTGCCTTCTCCATTTAGCCTATATGACAAATCAATCATTTGCATCACAGAAATGCAAAGTCAATTTGAATGTTTGTAGATAACCCAACCAGTCCACAAACCTTGACCTGGAACAGCTGATAATAATATCAAATGACAGAGCGAGACATTTTGTGTACTCCAAACGAAGCACCTTTGTTGTCACGAACCTAGCATTAGTCCAGACAATCTCCATTCCTGACATGCATTGCAATGTATTTCCTGAAAAGTAGAGACAGGACGTCATGGTGAATTTGCCATAGCTTGTCAAAGGGAAAATGGTCAAATGCCATTTGTCTGTATCTTTCAGTTCTGCCTGGCCTCTCCATTTCCATCTAAACAACCATCTCTCCCATTTTCCTTTCTCCTACCTCCCGCTCCCTCTCAGATAAAGAGACGCTGTCTGCCCTACCCCCACATGCAGACACACAAAGACAGAAAGACACTGACACATGCACACACACACTCTCTCTCTATCTCTCTCTCTCTCTCTCTCTCTCACACACACACACACAGTCTCCAAAAACACATCTGCAATCATCAGTCGCTTTCTTTTCACGGAGCCAAATTGATTGGAGCTCGGCTGTGAGGCTAATAGAGCGTTGATCCATAGAGGACTGTTATCACATTTGCATGTTTCACTTGATTACCAACCTGACACTGCCAGTAAAGTTACCACACGTGCACACTTGGGTGTCTTTGACATTTTAAATAACAAAAAGTAACCCTGCAGAAAGTAAACAAAATTCCCCTTACATCGGAGCGTCCTATAGGCATCATATAGCATTGTCTTACGTCAGATAGCGTGACGACTCCGTGCCTCCGTCTGCAGTGCCGGTTGAGGGACGAGGGTCTTGTAGGAGTGACGCCAACTGTAGGAAGACAATGAAGCATAGTATCTGTTAGACATACACATTATGATGTAAACATTATGAGACGTTATTGACAAACAAAACAATGAAATGTGTCCTATACATCTTTCCATCAATGAGAAAATCTAGTTCAAAATTAATGGAGGAAGGATATGACACCATGTGGTGGTTTTTGTGCTAATTGGCCATCCCATCCTCCCATTGCCAAATGGATAATTGCTTTCCTGATCATTGGTGGATCGACTACACTCCTCTCTTGTTTCTGTGCTGTTTCCTTAGCGAGCAGAGTCATGCCTGCATGCAGCTGTTATGAACAGATCAATGGCAAGCAAACCTAATGGGCTGTCCTCCACGTGCATGTGCTTGCAATGATGGGGAGAAAGAGTGAAAGAGTTCCGAGCGTGCGTCGGCTGCAACATGATCATGATGAGAGGGCTGTGTTTTCTAAATGTTCTAGAATCCTGGCTGTCCATGGTCATGTTCTAGATTAGAACCTGCTCTAAGAATACCTCACAATTGCCATTTGCTATTTTGCTCTGTAGGAGAGATGAGATGTCTGGCCTGGATGGAACTCATCTCTCTGTGTGTTCTGCTTTCCGCGAGAGGTGGCCTCATTCTGGTGATGTAATGACGACAGAGTAGAGATGGATTTTGGTAGATGGGGATGGAGAGAGGAAGGAAGGCTCTGGAGGCCTGTTCAATATAGGAACGGAGACAGTCAAAAGCCACATCCACAGCAAATACAATGTGCTCTCCTTTAACTGAGGTCTCACCAAAGGTCGTTATTAGGTCATTGTTACTGGTATGGGAGTAAACATGTTCTGTTTTATAATGTCCTTGCTGTGTCTCTGAGTATTGATTGAATCCAGGGGTTTCATTTCATTTACAGTACGTCTAATGATCTCTGAGAGGTAATTCTCGGTATGTTATCAAATTGGCTTCGAGAAATATCCTCAAAGCAGGTACCTAGCATAATATGGCATTATGATAATGATATACCCGCATCCGAAGCAGGCTTATAGTATATTATGGTGTTTCCCATTTGGACTCAGAGTAGCATGAAGAAATAACATGCTAAATAAATGACATGTTAGATATTCATGATTATACTGCTCAAGCGTATGATTTCCCCATCATTCACAAAAACCGGAATAGCTATATTTACCACACGGTTGTGTGTTGTGGTAAATCTGTACATGTCAAATGGCAACCCTCAAAAGGAAGGCAACATACATACAGTGCCTTCAAAAAGTATTCGCACCCTTTGACTTTTTCCACATGTTGTTGTGTTACAAAGTTGGATTGACATTTATTTAATTGTCATTTTCTGTCAACCATCTACAAAAGTAATGATGTATTGTCAAAGTGGAAGAAATATTATAACGTTTGTAAAAAAATTAAATACAAATAAAACACTAATACACAGCATCTTGATTAGATAAATATTCAACCCCCTGAGTCAATACATGTTAGAATCACCTTTGGCAGCGATTAGAGCTGTGAGTGTTTCTTTGTAAGTCTCTAAGAGCTTTCCACACCTGGATTGTGCAACATTTGCCCATTATTGTTTTCAACATTCTTCAAGCTCTGACAAATATGGTTGTTGATCATTGCTATACAACCATTTTCAGGTCTTGCCATAGAAGAACATGTAACCCTCCTGTTGTGTTCGTTTCATGTTAATTAATTCTGTGTTCCCCGGTCCAAAATGACCGCCCCATTATAGCTGATTATAAATCCATAATAATCCATATATTATCAGCTAATGTTGTGTTAGATGTTTTTATCAACTTAAGTTATTGTGAACATTACAAGTTTTGAACTTCTATTTTCTATTTATGGCCTGTAGGCCTCATTGACCTGAGCTCATACAACTCGTTTTTGAGTTAAAAAAAAGCATAATGTATGGATTATTTTGACTATAACAAATACTCAGATGAAACACTTTGTGCTATTTATCACAGACTACTTTGTGTCAAAGTTTAACAAGTACTCTCTTCTCACCAGTGTCATGATCAAAGATATGATCAAGAGCCTCACATAGAGTATATTGTTTGGTCATTGTGCTGCCACAGAATGAATTGTGAGCAAGGCCTCAAAAAAGCTTTATATACCAGAGCTGTGAGAAGAGTTCTATATAATATTGAAACAACGTTGTGATTGTTTGTGAGAATGCCAACAGGTGTGGTTCCCGTGGGGGAAAGATTCTATTGGAGAAAGGTTCCCGTGGGGGTTGCCATGGAAGCCAAGAAGGGGAGTGATGTGTGTGTGTGTGTGTGCTCAAACACACATGCATGTGGGGGTCTGGGAGAGGAAGTGTGTCCATCTGATGAATGGGCATGTGCCTGAACTCAACTTTATACACTAATTGTAGTCTCACCCATTCATTTCTAATGACCGGTCATTTTTGACAGGGAACACCACAGGTGTACAAAAGTTAAATAAAACACCCAAAATGTAATAAAAATCATCAAAATGTATTGTGTGTGTTCAGATGCCCTGTGTAGACATGGAACCTTATGACAATCAGATTAAATGACCTACGTTTTTCAGAGAGAAAACTTGTGAATCGGTCCAATTCGACCAGAACCCAGCAGGAGGGTTTAAGTCAAAATTATAACTCAGCCACTCAAGAATATTCACTGTCTTCTTAGTACGCATCTCCAGTGTAGATTTAACCTTGTGTATAAGGTAATTGTCCTGCTGAAAGGTGATTTCCTTTCCCAGTGTCTGGTGGGAAGCAAACTTAACCAGGCTTTCCTCTAAGATTTTGCCTGTGCTTAGCTCCATTCTGTAGATTTTTTATCCTAAAAAAACTCCCTAGTCCTTCACGATTACAAGCATACCCATAACATGATGCAGCCATCACTATGCTTGAAAAGACGGAGAGTGGTACTCATTAAATGTGTTGTATTGTATTTTCCGCAAACATAACATGATAAGTGATGGCTGCATCATGTTATTCAGGGCAGAAAGTTAGTTGCTTTGCCACATTTTTTTGCAGTATTACTTTACCGTCTTGTTGCAAACAGGATGCATGTTTAGGAATATTATTATTCTGTACAGGCTTCATTCTTTTCAATCTGTCAATTAGATTAAGATTGTGGAGTAACTACAAGGTTGTTGATCCATCCTCAGTTTTCTCCTATCACAGCCATAAAATTCTGTAACTGTTTTAATAAAGTCACCATTGGTCTCATGGTGAATTCCCTGAATGGTTTCCTTCCTCTCAGGCAACTGAGTTAAGAAGGACGGCTGTATCTTTGTAGTGACTGGGTGTATTGATACACAATCTCTAAAATGTAATTAATGACTTCACCATGCTCAAAGGGATATTCAATGTCTGTGGGATTATTTAAGTTACTCTTTAAAGATATACTATTATGGGGTATTGTGTGTAGGCCAGTGATCAAAAATCAAAATGTAATACATTTTAAATTCAGGCTGTAACACAACAAAATGTGGAAAAAGTGGGAATACTTTCTGATGGCACTGTACATCATTCATTATACATCTCTACCCTGATGCTTTATTCATTTGTATATTTTCTTCTATCAAAATTAGAGCATGTGCCCAGCATGTGCTTAGAATGCTTCCATGCTCATGCGTTATTCTCTATGTGGTGAATTCCAATGCTAATTTCCTTAGCATTTTGGCATGTTTTTCTAGATTTAGAACATGAAACAACATTTATAAAGCAAACATATTTCAACTGGTTAAGCATTTTTTGCAGAATTGTGATTAAAATATATTTTTTAATTGGGTTAGCCATCAGTGACGGAGTTGACAAGCCACTGATACTCAAAACAGACATATTTTTGCCTCTAAAAATAAAAGTTCAGTATAAACATTTGTAAAATATGGAAAAGTATTACTTTCAAAATCCCCAATAAAAACATAACCATTCTATCAGATATTTTACTCCTCTGACGGAGTTGACAAAAATAAATGTTATTTTTCATTTAAGTGGTATACACAGTAGCAATTTTGATTTTACTCAGTTGCTTTATGACTCAAAAACGTAATTCAATGTAACATATTTGACCCAAAATTAATATTCTATTGTAATCTATAGGGCAAATGGAGTTGACAGTTTATGGTTGTGTCCATGGTGATTCTAATATTGTTTGTTTAAAATAAAACGTTACAGATCATGAATTGTCATCTTTCAAACTTTTTGGGAGTTTGAAATTGGGATCCTTTGCTTTGGCATTTCCAGACATAGAGCAGGAAGTATTTATTAATTTAAAGTATTTATAAAATTCCTAAAACAAATATTTTACTAATAAAATTACCCTAAATGTAAAGGTTCTTCTCAAATAATGCAACAACATAAATTGTTTCAACTATAGAAATAAAGTTTCCCTGCCGGAAAAGGATTTTCCTGGCTTTCAAGAAACCCTGAACTAATTTCCTGCTATTTTACAAATTTTTCCATGAAGCTGAGAGAAAATGTTGCAGTTTTAAAGCAAATTTCCTGTAATAAACAATAGTAATTCAGGGCTTATGATGTGTTCATATGAACATATGCCCCCCCCCCCCCCCCCCCCCCCACAAAACAACTATCTTGCGGACTGTGAACCACACCTGCAAAGCCTGTTAAACAACTGCATAAAGTAAGTCTGAATACTAACTACTGAAAGAGCATAGGAATGGCGTGCCTAAGAAAGGTGTACAATTCCTACGTCTGAATCGGGCCCAAAGGGGGAATGCAGCAGCCAGCTGATACAAGCCATCCACGTCTGAGGAAGTCAGGAGATGACATGGAAACATACCACGAGGGGCAACAGTGAGCGCTGTTACCTTCAAGTAGGTTTCAGTTTTGCTAGGGCGTTGTGGATTGGGGATGGTGGATGGGTGCTAAGGATTGCATGTTTGAATCCAGCGATCCAAAGTTGTTTTTAATATTTTTGTTTTAAGCCTATCCCAAACCTTAACCTTTACCTTAACCATTTGGAGTTAATGCCTAACATTAAGATTTCGGAGTTAATGCTTAAATTTAACATTAAACAGTTCGAAAATGTGACTTTTGGAACCACTTTGAAATTGGGTTTGAGAAATATGAATGAACGTCTAATTATGACGTAAGACTGTGAGAGCTTGTTGGAATTCTGACTCGCGTGAAGCGTGCATAGATGGAACATAATTCCCTTTTTATGTACGTTTCTCTCTTCTCTCTTCTGACGACCTTAAGCATGAGAATAGCATGGGGGTGGAGATCAAAGGTGTGGTGAAGGGGTGTCTAGAGATACAGTACACTGTATTTGGACCTTGACTTAATTCCCTTCTAATTACACCACCTTTAATTGCTATGAAACGATGAATACGGTCTAGCAACCTGTCGGTTCCAAGTGGAACCACATCTACTTTCTTTCCTCTGATATAAATAACACCATTCTCCATGCACTGCAATTTACAAATGGATAAGAGCTATTGATAACAGCTAAGCAAATGAGTAAGCCGTTTGGATAAGGGGATTGGAAATATATAGTGCCTTCAGAAAGCATGCATGCCGCTTCACTTATTCCACAATTTGTTGTTAAGAGCCTCAGTTATTTTTTTTTCTCACCCGTCAGCCTGAATTGAAAATGGATTACAATACCCCATAATGACAAAGTGAAAACAGGTGAAAGAAATGTTTACAAATGTATTGAAAATTAAATACAGAAGTATTAACACCCCTTTGCTATGGCACAATACCCCGTAATGAAAAGTGAAAACATGTTTTTAGATGTTTTGCAAATTTATAGAAAATTAAATACAGAAATATTTTATTTAGATAAGTATTCACAACCCTTTGCTATGACACTCCAAGTCTAAATTGAACTCAGGTTCATCCAAATTCCTTTGATCATCCTTGGGATGTCACAACTTTACGAAAGCCACTCCTGAGAAAAAGGCACATGACAGCACACCTAGAGCTTGCAAAAAGGCACCTGAAAGACTCTGAGATCATAAGGCAAAAGATTCTGTGGTCTGATGAGTCAAAAATGTAACTCTTCAGTTTGAATGCAAAGTCCTGTGTCTGGAGAAACTAGGCACGGAACAATGAATAGAGCCAAATAAAGCAAATCCTTGATGAGAATCTGCTTCAGAGTAAAACGACCTTAGACTGGGGCGAAGATTTACGTTCCAACAGGACAATGACCTAAAGCCTACAGACAAATCAATGCTGGAATGGCTTCAGAACAAGAATGTAAAAGTCCTTGAGAGGCCCAGCCTAAGCCCAGACTTGAATCCCAGTGAAAATCTGTGGAAAGACTTGAAGATTGCTGTTCACTGCCACTCCCCATCCAACTTAACAGAGCTTGAGAAAATCTGCAAGGAAGAATGGGAGAAAATCCTGAAATCCAGATGTGCAAAGCTGATACAGACATACCCAAGACGACTCAAAGCTGATACAGACACACCCAAGACGACTCAAAGCTGATACAGACACACCCAAGACGACTCACAGCTGATACAGACACACCCAAGACGACTCAAAGCTGATACAGACATACCCAAGACGACTCAAAGCTGATACAGACATACCCAAGACGACTCAAAGCTGATACAGACANTGATACAGACATACCCAAGACGACTCAAAGCTGATACAGACACACCCAAGACGACTCAAAGCTGATACAGACATACCCAAGACGACTCAAAGCTGTAAACTCCGCCAAAGGTACATCTACAAAGTACTGACTCAGGGGTGGGAATACTTATGTAAATTAGATATTTCATTTTCTATGCATTTGCAAAGATTTCTAAAAACATGTTGTCACATTGTCATTATGTGGTATTTTGTGTTGAAGGGTGAGAAACCCCCCCAATCTCATCAATTTTCAATGTAGTGTCACGTTCTGACCATAGTTCTTTTGTATTTTCTTTGTTTTAGTGTAGTCAGGGCGTGAGTTGGGTGGGTTATCTATGTTTTGTGTTTCTGTGTTGGTTTTCTCGTTTGGCCTGATATGGTTCTCAATCAGAGGCAGGTGTTAGTCATTGTCTCTGATTGGGAACCATATTTAGCCTGTTTTCTGTTGGGTTTTGTGAGTGGTTATTTTCAGTCTTTGTGTGTCTGCACCAGACAGAACTGTTTTCGGTTGTTTCTTTATTGTTTTGTTATTCAGTGTTCAGTTTTGATTATTATTAAATATCATCAACACTTACCACGCTGCACCTTGGTCCTCACCTTCTTCCACCGACGACAGCCGTTACATGTAGGCTGTAACACAACAAAACTTGTAATATGTCAATGGGGTATGGATACTTTCTGAAGGCACTGTAAATGACAAGTGTTTTAGATCTATTTTACCTTGTGATCGATCGCTGGAGACAAATGTGAAACCAGTCAGATGGCAGCAAACTGAGGCATATCAAACATATCACCTTTTCCACAGGGAAGTTTATGAAATGCTGACATAAATTGGGATGACATTTGGAGACACAAGCTATAGGTTTCCGTAGCCAAGTGCAGATGACAGTATAGCGCCAAACCTACCGAAATGATTTATGATTTCTCGAACGTTTTAATTATACGCCCAGACTTTTCACTGTATTTTTTAAACAATTTGCATGATGTTAAATATTAGCCACTATCAGTAGCCACCATCATTTATACCCACATACATTTATAACTGTCACTGACTTAAGTGTTCGTTTCCTTAAATGTTGCGTCATTCCATTGCATCGTTATTTGACCTTTCTTTCCTCTGTCACGTTCATGTGGTTGAGCCTGCTAGAAGTAGATGGTTCATATTAGGCTAACGTATTACAGGTTTGGGACATGTAGTCTATTTGAATCATTTTGGAACGCAGGCCATACGTAGTAGTTTAAACCTGGAGCCTGGAGCATGGTTCACGAGGACTGGACTGTTGTCATCACAGTTCCATGATTAGTGAGGATTATCGAGGTAGATTTATAGGACTGTTCAACCCTCATTGTACACTTTTATCACCTTCCAATATTTCATGGATTAAACTATTTAAAATGGCAGCTTTCAGGATGAATCAAACCACTATTTTTGATTTACCAATATATGTTGTGTGTGAAGGCTCTCCGAACCTGTTTTTTTTGTGTTATTTATAATAACTTTCGTAAGATCACAGTATTTTTAAATCTACCAATTGGTGCTGGAAAGGAGAATATGTGTAAATATACATGGCTTTCTTCATCTATCGCTAATATTCTGAACCGCTCTCTCCTTATACAGTATTCTAGTGAGTCTGTCAAGAAATGTCTAATTAAAGGTACACCAAATTTAAAGGGAAAACCCTTTGAATTTGCCCTTTGTTGACAAAAATAGATGCCTAATTAGATTTTTATAGATTTTTTAAAAGTCGTTCCTAAAGCTTCTCTGTCGAATCCTTTGTTCTCGTTTCATGTTATCGACATTCCATACCATTATTATCCATCTATAGAATATGTAGGCACATTGTTCACCACATCATTCGGTTGCCTTGGTTGTTGTTTTGATGCCTGTCAACGCTGCTTCCTGGTTCAGCTTTTATGCTAAACTTATCGGGAAGCTGGAACATGCTTCGTTATCAAGTCTCTCTGGGACTGTTTTCAGTCAGGTCTCATTGTTACATACAAATACCTATACTGTATTATCCATAATAGGCGAGTGGGACTGAATATATGGATTCTAGTTGTGACACGCTGTAAAATTGCAAATGTCATATCCTTTCATTTCATTACACAGTTCCTTAGAAACTAAAATAACAATTGCCCAACCAAAAAATAAATAATGTGTTTCATGTTCATTATCCTTCCAGTTGATTTCTTCCTCCCTTTCTCTCCAGCTGTCTCCTCTCATTCCGGATAATACAAATCCTTCAAATGAAACCAGATCACTGCAAAAAGGAACTGCAATTTTATATTGACGATGACTTCATCAGATGAGTTGCAATTGAAATGAGGAAGGAGAGTTACTACAGCGACACGCATGGCGCCACAATCAGCTTCTCAAAGTCAGTATACACATTTAAGCAGTGCACAAACTTAACATGATGAACAGGAATGACATTTAATCTTACGGGTGGCCAAAAATAACTAACTGAAAGCCACACCCCCAATAGACCACAACTCCTGAACGTAATTTAAAGATTATATTAACAAAGACCCAGAATGAAAGTGAATAAAAACCCACCTGATGGTGAAATTAACTCATGTTTGGGTAATCAAAAAGCGTTGCCTATTGGGGGCCAGGCTTTCAGATAGTTATTTTTGGCCGACTGTGAGAGTAAATGCCATTCCTGTTCATGTTAAAAGCGTATACCGCATATTTTAATTAAGTACTCTAAATACCCCAATTCATGTTGTTCATTTCAAAAGAATACAAGATAAACATCACTGACACCATGCAAACCAATGAGGGTTTGGAACTTTAAAGTCCATAATCTCATGATCATCTTTTTGCAGATAGAATCTTATTGTCCTAAACTCTCAATTTGTAAGACTCTCTCAATCCAGTCGAAAGAAACGGTGATAACGAGGATCATCCTCTCTCTCTCTGAAGCCTCAGTCCATTAGCGGCACCACTCCCTCTCTCTAGTGATTGGGCAACAATGATTCCTGAAGCATTGAGCATTTCCAGCCAATTGTGTCAAAAATAGGTTCATTACGCGAGGCTTTGATCAAAACAGTGTACATTAGTGGTACCTGCTGGTCAAAATAATTTAAAACAGACAAATTATTATAGATGACGTCGCACACGCCCTAGCGTGTGCACAGGGTAGCYTTTTGTCCAAAACTGATACCAAACCAATCAGGTGGTTGTTCGACAAAATGAACCTTTGAACGTCATTGTGCTTCTGATAAAGTGATACAAGCAACTACACACTGTTTCAAAGTAAAATGCTTTGTGACGCATGCCTCAGAGCTCCGGTATCTCACTACCTCTACCTTTTCCCAGGCACAGTTCAACAGTCAATCCTATATTCCATGATCCAACGGAGCCACCATCATTAAAATCAAACCAGAAATGACTATTTTTATGGACTTCACTGGCCTTTGTTAGAGCTCTCTTTCTCTCTATTCTCCAGTGTTAAATCAACAATAACAGGGTTATTGGGCCRGTGTCTATACGGGTCCACACTTTTGAGTGTTATTCAATCTGAATCGTGGAACTTCAGCTTTACAGTGTGATTGAAATTTAAAGGCAATGTTCCCGCTTTAGCGGTGACTGTATTCACGGTAAGCGCTGCATATGTCGACTCAATCAGAAATGACCTTTACATTTTTATCTCAGTATCTCAAACACTTCAGCCTTACAGATTGAATAGAGCCATAAATTAACACTGTGCTTAGTGTTGACACTGTTACACTTCGTCAGTGTTAGTGAATGAACACTTTCAGTGTTATGCAATAACACCTCATATAGTATTTTTAACACATGGAAGTCTACAGTGCCTTCGGAAAGTAATCAGACCCCTTGACTTTTCCCACATATTGCAACATTACAGCCTTATTCTAAGAATGGGATAAACTCCCAAAAAGCAGGTGTGCCAAGCTTGTAGCGTCATACCCAAGAAGACTTGAGGCTGTAAATGCTGCTTAATGTGCTTCAACAAAGTACTGAGCAAAGGGTCTGAATGCTTATGTAAATGTAATATGTCCGAATTTTTTAAATATACAGTTGAAGTCGGAAGTTTATATACACCTTAACCAAATACATTTAAACTCAGTTTTTCACAATTCCTGACATTTAATCCTAGTAAAAATTCCCTGTCTTAGGTCAGTTAGGATCACCACTTTATTTTAAGAATGTGAAATGTCAGAATAATAGTAGAGAGAATGATTTGTTTCAGCTTTAATTTCTTTCATCACATTCCCAGTGGGTCAGACGTTTACGTAAACTCAATTAGTATTTGGTAACATTGCCTTTAAATTGTTTAACTTTGGTCAAATGTTTCGGGTAACCTTCCACAAGCTTCCCACAATAAGTTGGGTGAATTTTGGCCCATTCCTCCTGACAGAGCTGGTGTAAATGAGTCAGTTTTGTAGGCCTCCCTGCTCGCACACGCTTTTTCAGGTCTGGGATTGATTTGCACTTTTCGCAACAGAGTACGTTCATCTCTAGGAGACAGAACACGTCTCCTTCCTGAGCGGTATGACGTCTGCGTGGTCCCATGGTGTTTATACTTGCGCGTACTATTGTTTGTACAGATGAACGTGGTACCTTCAGGCGTTTGGAAATTGCTCCCAAGGAGAACCAGACTTGTGGAGGTCTACAACTTTTTTTCTGAGGTCTTGGCTGATTTATTTTGATTTCCCATGATGTCAAGCAAAGAGGCTTTGAGTTTGAAGGTAGCCTTGAAATGCATCCACTGGTACACCTCCAATTGACTCAAATGATGTCAATTAGCCTATCAGAAGCTTCTAAAGCCATGACATCATTTTCAGGAATTTTCCAAGCTGTTTAAAGGCACAGTCAACTTAGTGTATGTAAACTTCTGACCCACTGGAATTGTGATACAGTGAATTATAAGTGAAATAATCTGTCTGTAAACAATTGTTGGAAAAATGACTTGTGTCATGCACAAAGTAGATGTCCTAACCGACTTGCCAAAACTATAGTTTGTTAACAAGAAATTAGTGGAGTGGTTGAAAAACAAGTTTTAATGACTCCAACCTAAATGTATGTAAACTTCCGACTTCAACTGTATATGTATATATATATATATACATTTGCAAACATTTCTAAAAACCTGTTTATGCTTTGACGTTATGGAGTATTATGTGTAGATTGAGGAGGACAAAAAACGATTTAATCCATTTTTGAACAAGGCTGTAACGTAATAAAAATTTGGAAAAAGTCAAGGGGTCTGAATACTTTCCGAATGCACTGTACACACGTGCCATTTACCACATGGAAGCTAAATACTATAGACTGAAGCAGGTAGCCATTTTTATTTTATTGCAGGCTTTATCTAAATATTCCGCAAACGGAAATACACAATGGACAAAAAAACGATTTCAGTTTCTCCTCATGGCTCAGCCACATAACGCCAGGGTATATCTGGTGTACTTTCTAGAATAAGAGCAAGCATATATCGTGGTAGAAAGGGCAAAAGAGGATACAGCAACTACATCATTTTTCCTATTCCAGTTCACCACAAAACCAACCTGGTAATATGTTCATCAATTAAAAATACACAAATATTTCAAATTGCTAGTAAACTCAAGAATGTCTTCAACCCCCCAAAAAACTGAAAAACACTTATCTTAGTACCTGGTTTTCTAAACTGCCTCTTTTACCACCAATTGACTGCACATTATAGCATGTTCTGCAGGTCTTGTTCAGTTTCTGCCAAAATAATATAATCAGCATATAAAAGGATACTTAGCATTTCAACATCATGTCTTACTCCAATATTTAACTGTTTAATTTCTTTTGCCAAATAATTTATAAACATAGCAAACAAAGTCGGTGATAAGGTGTCTGGGAAACCAATCTGTACTCTATTCTTTAACACTCGCACAAGCAATCGGTACCTTCTAGCGACTGGATTGCACAATAACATTTCCCATCAACCCCTGTCTTTAACAAACTATAGGCTAAAAGATCCCTATTTACAAAATCTAAAGCTTTCTGGAAATCAATGAAACATGCAAAAGTATGCTTTACTTCCTGTAATCTATTTCGGATTATTGTACAGACCGAGGACACATGATCTATACAAGCTCTGGATTTACGAAAACCATTTTGTTCTTCCAACAGAATGTTTTGATCCTCCAAAAAGGTCATCAGCCTATTGTTGAGGATGGATGAMTATCATTTATAGACTGTATTTAATAATATTATTCCTTTATAGTTCAGTGGCACTCTCAGGTCATTTTTATTGAAGATTTGGAAATGGGATTCACTTATGCCAAGTGGATGGCAGTATACTGTACTCAAAACAAATTTTGAACAAATCATGTAGGACATCAATTAATTTCGGGGATTTTAAAACTTCATTAGGCAGTTCATCAATGCCAAATGCGTTCCCATTTTTTGCAGAGTCAATCACCTTCTTAACTTCTGCACAGACAGCTCCTCCTTTAAATACGGGTTACATATATAAGAGGGTTCTGACATTGTATTTTCCAGTTTAGTTCTCAGGGAACACGTCTTTATAAAACTCTTCCTCAAAATATGCCACATTTTCGTTACCTGAGAGCAAACTAACAAACCCCTTCTCCCTCTCCTTAAGTACCTGTATAATATCAGAGTTCAGCCCCCCCTGCTCTTCCCTGACTTCCATTGGAATTTTCTTATGTCGTTTTGGTCCTAACTTGTTTATTTGGCTCCAATTTCTTGTCTGTATCTCCTCAATGTGTAATAGCTGCCCTCTCTGCTATCTCCGTTTGAATAGGCATCGTCTTTTATCAAATTCCTTCCTAAAACGATCTCTTGTATTCCTATATTTACACTGTAAAAAGAAATACTCAGCCTTGCGCATTACAGACCCGAGGTCCGTTAACTCATCATTCCAATAAGGCTTGTTCGGCTTGTAAACTTTCCTGGACTTGGAGGGTGTATTCTATATTTTATAATTTTCCCCATTTCAGAATATATGAAATCACAAAACGTTTCGTACCACACATATAAATCAAATATTGTTGCTTGGCATTTTCGCAGAGTTTTGATGAGTTCTACCAGAGTGCTGCTACATGCCATTTCAGAACATAGAAAGTCATTTTGCACATTTCTTTTCTTTACATTTAGGCCTATACGTGGTATGTAGCTTTTGCCCCCGAGTGATGCACAGTAACACCTGGTTGAGAAACTTCATGGCCAACAGAAAAGAGCCTAAATAAATGATCAATCAAGTCAAACCATACGCTTTCTTCGACTGTCTGTGTAGGTTGTAACACCTTATATTCCTAACAACGTTCTAGACAGTCATGGAGGGTAATTATATAGTGCATTACAGTTTTTCCTTTGCCAGATATGGATGTAAAGTTATCGCTTAAGGGGCGTATCCTTCCATTAATTATACACATTTTAGAGTCCTGAAGGGATTCTAATAGGGTTTCCCCATGATGATTAACAAAGCCATCCAAAGCAACACGTGAGTTTTTCTGTTGTGTCCACACCATATATACMCTTCAATATCAATAGTTTTCTGCCAACGCAAGTGGTAGTGTTCTGTCCTCCCAGACTGTTGCCCTGGAGTAGGATTAGATAGGGTTGAATAGTTGAATGGGTGGTGTTTTTTTTGTGAGAGCTAATAGCTAGCAGGGTAATTTATCACCAGATGTTATTGTAGATAGGCCGTGACTGTCCTCACACTCCAGTACAGCAGTTGGCGGTGAATGCACCTAAAAGTTGGATGCGATCCACCGACACAATCTCAAAGAAGAAGAAGAGGTAAAAAGTGTAGTCAATTAGAGAGCGAGAGAGTAAGTCCACTCTCTAAACAGCTCGGAACGAAGAGGGCTTAAATCCACGGAGAATCACAGAGATCTGTCGATTGCCAACAGCTGAAGAACTGACTCTAAGTATGAAAAATATTACAAAGATATTATAATTTATTACAAGTTTGCACAGTTGTCTCTGTTTTACAATAGTTCTTGTCACTAGGGAGTCTATATATTTTCTGCAGAATGTCTCAGAGACGACATGAAGACGAGTCGAATGATTTCAATCCAACTTGATATTTGCATCCGTGCCTCGAGTGAGTGGGTAGATGAGCTTAAGTTGCCTTCTACAGTACACATGTCCAAGGATATTGCACCATATGGAGAATGCTGTGTGTGTGTGTGTGTGTGTGTGCGTGCGTGCGTGCGTGTGTGCGTGTGTGTGTGTGAAATCTAGAGGGAAGCAAATACAGAACAACCTACAGTGTGTGTGTGTGTGTGTGCGTGCGTGCGTGCGTGTGTGCGTGTGTGTGTGTGAAATCTAGAGGGAAGCAAATACAGAACAACCTACAGTCTACACAGAACAAACTAACAAACAAATCCAAATAATTCCTGTCTATGTCATCAGACATGTCACGTTCTAAGCAGAACAAAGAACCATGCTATATTTACACCAGCACGGCAATGTCACAAATATTGATGACCCAAAGCAGAAATTAGCCTGGTTGTCAAAATAGAATACTGCAGACGCTAGTATCCAGCATAGCGATTCGGCATCAACAACACTCCTCATCAAGTCAAAGAAATGTGACTGCACAAGCACAAAGCTCTAAGACATTAAATTGTGGCGGATGGGTCTAAATTTAAACTAAGCACATCTGTCGTGAGTCTCACTGTCATTGAAGTTTAATAAAAACATTGAGGTGTTTGAAATTCTTTACAGATTTAATTGGAATATAAGCATTTTTACAATACTTTAGTTTGACATGTGTTTTGGATTCTGTAAGGCTTTTGTTATTGTTGGGACCATAGTTGGAATAATCTTGAGTGGATGGCTCCTTCCTAATATTCTTCAATTCTTCTATATGGTGACTAGCATTTAGTCATTCATCTTCTCTATTTCCATTGACTTCTCTCTTGATTGGCCCAATCCAAAGTTGATCACAGACGTTTGTATGAAACAGTTATGGATTTCTAGCACCAAACAATTTCTCCCTTTCCTTGGCCCACACTTCATCTGCAGAACATCTGACTGCAAAGCTCGCAACAGCACAGCACACCATCGAATAGGAGAACATAAACAACACTCAAAAGACAGTGGCGATTGACCAGGTGTTCGACGGCGGCACCTTACTCTCCCTATCACGTTTGTTAACTCTCAGGCCGCTCTGACATTTCTATTTGCACACTTTCAATTGACAAAATAAAATATCCCTGTTCTACTCTCATACCCTTAGCTCGGTGCAGGGTGAATCACTTCTTCTCCGTAGCGACATCACTCCTCTCCTCCTCTCCCATCCCTCCATCCCTCAGCAGGTTGGCTCATGATTGACTATGAGACGTAAACTAAAGCCCCCTCCGTCGGGTAGGGAGGGAGGAATACATACCACAGTGCTCAGCAGCATCTTTCTCCTTCTGGGGGTCACTTCCACAAATCACCTCGGGGAAGGACAAACTTAAACTTCTCATTCCTCATTACTCTCTTCCTCTCATTCTACCTCTCTCTCTCTCTCTCTCTCCGTTTCTTCCCCCTCTCTCTCTCTCTCTCTCATTCTCACAGTTTCTCCTCGCTCTTCTCCTGCTTACAGTTCATACCTAAACAGGTCCGTGTCGGGTATCGTCTGAGAATCATTTCCCCATCAAATAATTGACTTGGCCGCATGTATTCTCCCCGAGTCTCAGCCTTTTAATTTAGATGCAATGTTTGACTCATCAGCATCGGGGGGGTCAAACGGGTGCTTTAAGGGAGAGACCGAACGGAGGTAAATTATACAAATTAACTGTCAGGCAAGATGGGGGCGATGGGGGAAGATGATAAACCTGTGTAGCTCTATGAACCTCTGTGACCCTCCTCCTTCCTTAATGATGCATCTCCCAAGCCAAGCAGAGGAATCAGCTGATTGTGGGAGCAGATTGGTGTCTCGCTAAAGACGCTGCTAAATTCACTGCCTCCGAGTCGTACTATACGGAAACATGCTGAGATTTTACCAATCTGATGATGCCTTGCTTTGATGGCAGTTAATCAATCCAAATATTATTTCGGAAGAGCGGAAGGAAGAGAGGAAGCTGTTTTTTTTCATGAGCTTTTCTCTAATAGAATAACACAGACCAGGGCTTATATCATAAGGGACTATTCGGAACAATTTACAATTTACAAACATAACTTTTGTAAATGTAGTTGAAAACCTGAGCATGTTCGTTTTTAGGTAGTGTCTTTTTCATGAAATAACTACAAAGTCCCATCAGTAAGAACATGTACTGAAATGGTACTTACAATGAGGTCAGCTGATCCTCTACCTATTATAAACATTCCCTCTGCCATTTAACGACAACAACAAGGACATGTAGTACAGAAGCGTAGTCCTACGTTTTCAATCCAAAACAAAGAGGTACTGTAGAAGGCAATGCCACAAGGCCTCACTGACATGATGACAGCATCAGCTTAGCCATCTGACAGAGAGAGAGAGCGAGAGAGAGAGGCCCGGGCTGGACCTGGGAGAAAACAGATGGACAGACGAATGGTGGTCAGGTGTCACCCACACTGACTTCTCTCCTCTCTAGCTGACTGATGATGCTGATGCCTGCCATGTTTGGCAGGTCATTCACACAGATGGTCTGTACCTGGCCGTCCCGCTGCCTCCTGGTCAGATGTGGGATGCTGGGCAGGGCCTGACACACCAGCAACTCGAGCTGAGCATCTTCAGGAATCGGGAGCTCGAGCAGATGAAGCCTTCGACTTGGATTAGCGTTGGGGCCATTCTCAGCGACTACAAATCGTTGGTGGTTGGTGTACGAGTCGATGACCACATGGCTTTGACAGTCAGAAACGATTTAGTAAAATAGCTCATTGATGAAATGCATTGCGTTGCATATTTTTGTATGTGATTTAGTTTTTATGAAACAGTTGGATATAGATTTAAATTTTTTATTTAGTTAGCAGTCTATCACAACCCAGCTAACTTTCTTGGACAACAAACAGCCATGACAAAAAGGAGTGCATCTCAGACATAATTATTCTCCTCTCACCCTCTCCCTCCTAAGTCAAAATAAAGGACTGCGTGGCATTATCCTCTCTATAATAGAAGTCTCATTCCAATGATATAACAACACAGAGGGAGTGTTGATTGTGTTGGCTGATTAAAACTCGTTGGTACGCAACAAATACAGTAAACAGAGAATAGACTTGGCTATGATTGACCTTAGTTATATTGATTTTGGCGGGGGCTTCTGGTTTCTTGTTCTGGCTCTAGGTCTCTGGCTGGGTGTCTCTTTGTGTGTCTCTACAGCAGAGGCCAGCGAGCTCTGGACGCTTATAAAACAAACAGGGAATATGCTGATATTCTGAACAGAGCGGTCCTAATGCCCCAATTAGGGTTGCACATCAACACAGTACATCACAGAGCTGTAGCTACTCACAGACAGAATGGCTTTCCCCACAGATAACCATGACCAAAGGAGTACATGTGAACAGTACAGCAGGCCAACTGTACTACTGTAACACACACACACACATGCAGTACAATATTTGAATGACTCAAGTGAATGCTCTGCACGTACTCACTGTACTGCAAGCTCGTAATAAGGCTAAACCTTCGAGAGTGAAAAATAAAACACTATCAACGCTCTACTTTTATAATCCTGCCGTACAGCTCAGCGAACCGAGAGAACCGGGAGAGAACCCGCAAACAGATAACGAGGAGGGCTCTTATGAAATCATCACGTGGACTTACGTGCGTAGCTCTTAAAAACACACAGCTACCGTGGCTAACCCTTGGGCTGCCTTCGCGAGCCTGTCTACCAAATGGGTAACGCTGCAAGATCATAGACAAAGAGAGTTGCCTAATTAGACCCGAATCTCCTTGATTTGCCAGCGACGCTTAAAGGGAGGGGGGTTGTTTAGCTGTTGTTTTCCTGAATCTCTGTGATCTAGGTCCAGTCCTACAGAGCTCTGAGCATATGAGTAAAAGCCACTCTAGACCGAAGGCGACAATTGCAGAATAAGGATAAGGATGACCCCCTCGAGCTCGAGAACATTGTGCTGCTCATGCTGTTATTATTATTCTCAACAAAGTTATTATGGCCCAAGAAGAAGTAAAGAAGAGGGGAAAACAGCTTGAAGAGAACTTTAAGTTCATTACATCATGGGAGAGGAAACGCTAACGAGCTGAGGGAGAATGAAAGGGTGGATATGCCGATAGTTGAAAAGGACCTTCAAATTCGACAAAGTATTAGTTCCATTGTCAAGACATTTTTCTAATAAATAACCAGACTACGCAAAAATGGCCGTCTGGAGAAAGAGTTTTCCCACAAGGCACTGACGTCATTTCAACGTCCTGCTTTGATTTACGTTTGACTGAGTTGTCAACTAACGCGAATTCAACCTCAAATCAACAAGGATTTGAAGCGTGTCATTGGATTTAGGTTTTTGTATTTCCAATCAGATTCCCATGTTGTTTCAACGTCATCACATTGACTTTTTAAATGTTTTACAACGTGGAAACAACATTGATTTATTAACCAGTTTGTGCCCAGTGGGTTGGTTCTCTGTTTGACACGACACACAAGGAGAGAAAAAAGGGGGGGGGATATCAAAATCTCAAAACGGTATGGTTCTGTCAACTGATGGAATTCAATAGGACTCATCAACCTTTGTCTAGCAGACTAGAAAATCTGAGGTATAGAGGGATGGTAGTAGTAGCTATAGAAGTATAGAGGAATGGTAGTAGTTAAACACTCCAGGAATCAATAGTGCAATCATTGTATTCGCAGAATGTTCACAATGAGCACATGTGATGTTACACAGGATTTACATTCCACGGTATTGACACATTGACACAGTCTCAAAGATTTACGAAAGCGCCTGTAGAAAATAAAATACAAGTACATTGATGAATCCAGTGTCAACTAAACCAGTGGTAACCATAACAACAACTATTTTCACCACCTCAAATGACCCTTAAACGAACACAAACATGCAATTCGGAAAGTATTGTCGGAAATCTTGACACAATTCAGAATATTTCAAAGTTCTGTTTAGTGCAGTCACCAACAGAACAGCTTGAATTCATAAATACAASATCGCTGTTTTTTGTCTTTGTCAGTCGTACGCTGAGAAAAACCAAGGGAATAATTGCCCTATGTTGGAAACACTTGTTTATTATGCACATAGATATGTTGCATGGCACATGGTTAATAATGGATGTAGATGATCAAACTCTGTCACAGTGTGTGTGTAACGGAGACAAGAAAGTGCTGTAAGCTCACTACACAGTTAGCTCGAAATGTCGCCAACAGTGCTATGGAATTGGATCAAGCGGGCGGTCATATGATAGCAAGGCAGAGGGCCCCGGGTTCAAGCCGCCGTGCTGACAGTTTACCTTGAGTTGTACTCAGAGAGGGAGGAAGCTAATACTGCTAAGCTACCACACTGGTGTCGGTTTTATGTGCAGAGCAGTTTACATCAACTGAAGTCGTTTAATCAACATGCAGATATAAAGCCAGTAGTTCGACCGGCAATACTGTGTATAGACCACATGTGTTCCATTAACAACAGGCGTGAGAAGTATAAACACAAGACAATATGTGATCGTGTTGACATAACAACTGTAGGGTATTCTGGCTCAGGCAAATAAAATGGCTATGATACATAATACACTGAATAAGTCATTATTTATTTGACTGTCCTTTACTCCTAGTGACTGAAGGTGCTGTCCGACAGTTGTGGTCCATCAGAGACATGTGCAGAGGGCTGTTAAATTCAGGCAGCACCTCGAGGCGTAACATTTCCTCATGTTTGTACAGTACATCATCATTCAAGCTGCCTGCCACATAAACAAACTACCTCAATGTGACCTTTTCAACTGCAGATCCCCTTTGCCTTTTAAATTTCAACCCTTTTCTTCACCTCCATTCCTTCAACAGCCCATCTGTTGTTCTATGAGGGGTGTACATTTCACCTCTCCTCCTCCACTCCATTTAATTGTTCTCTTCTGTCTATTCTTTCTCTTTTTCTCCAGGCCCCCGCTGCTACTGTTCATCAAACTGAGAAAGAACTAGCTTCTGTCTCTCGCTTATCTTCCCCTCGCCACTCTTCATCATATTACACCCAGCCTTTCATCCATCTTCCTCTTTTCCTCTGCCCATCCTCCCCCCTTCCTCACCCATGATGAGGGCGCCTGGCAGAAGCTGTCTTTATCCTGGACAGTGCTGGAGTCAGGGCATGTTTCCCTTCTCTTGAAACAGGCTTCAAGTCCTAGCAGGAGATAGAATGTGAAATAGGGGGTGTGCTCTGGAGAGAGAGAGAGAGAGAGAGAGAGAGAGAGAGAGAGAGAGAGAGAGAGAGAGAGAGAGAGAGAGAGAGAGAGAGAGAGAGAGAGAGAGAGAGAATATACATTTCAAACACATTTGGTGTGTCATTTTTATTAAATGTTTTATTTTACCTTTATTTAACTAGAGAGATACACAGTGGTGTGTATTCATGGATGCCAAGGGAAGCTAGGCATCCCCAAATATTTAACCACTAAAAAAATTACTTTTATAAAATAATGTCTCTTTCGTAATTTTCCGTCTATTTGCAAGTGGCTGAATCTCACAGGAGAAATCATCTGAATGAGGGAAATAGCGCCCCTCTGTCTAAGTATGTGTAGGCCATGCATCTGATGCTGTCTGGAACAAAAGAGTATGACATATTGTCGCCGTAGCATTTGATTGATTGATGCCAGCAAGCATTTGTCCTCCCTTGATAATTTTTTTTGAAAATAATTAGCCAATCAGCGTTGACCTGAGCTCAACTGTGGCTTGTCCTGCCACAGCAAAACGGTCCGCAAGGGAGGCCAGTTTAGATTTGGCTTCACACCAATCAAATCACATCCTAAGCAAAACGTCATCATTGTTTCTGGTCTGCTTGTGTTGATGTCCTGCAGTAGCTAGCTTGCTAAATCAGCCCTTTCCAAAGCCATGGATGGAGATGGGGATTTGGACTTGTGGTTTTGACTTCATTCTCTGTACAAGCCAATGATTATGAAGGCAATTCTGATCTAACCATAAACTCATATATTGTGCCACTGGCCTGAGACAATTGAAGTTCAATATGTAGCCTAGATGTAGCTTAGTAGGATCACATTAACTAGCTAGCTAACTTAGCTGGTTCATTGTTGCCCTATGTGAGGAAGTTAGGCTAGCAAGCATTTTAGCTAGGTAGCCTATGATAACAAAAACAAAAAGGTGTACTGTGTGACAGAGCCATATACCGTTTTGCCAACACGAACGATGCTTTCAGTGTATTAAATTAAGCATACAGTATATAGCCTTGTTGATTTGATGATGTTTAAAGGTTAAAAGTTGAAATAGCGCAGGAATAGAGGAGGTGGTTCTCCTGTTGTCTTTGTGCTGACTTGCCATTCTAAATCAGCAGTTGTTTAGTAAACTGTTGAAAACGTTACCTTGCTTCGACCATGCTGCAGGTCATATAACTGCTTGTTACATGCAATAGACATAATCGGACAGACGTTGCGCAATGGTTTTTGATGAAACAAACGTATGTGTGGTTGAATTTATTCCCCCGCCGCTTGACTTGTCTTTTCGTTGTCACGGCCATACTGTATATCACAACGTAGGTTGTAATATGGCTTTTTTTACTGGCTTGTCTTCCTCTGTTATATTACCCACACACCACTACTGGAGAGATGTAGACAGAGAGAGAGATAGTGAAAGAGAGTGCCATGGCCGACCATGCAGCTTTCAGCTGGTTTTTCTCCCTGGTGATTTCTTAGTCCCTAACATGACTGTCATGTATTTCTTTGCTCACCTCTTTCAAATCAAAAGCTGAATGAGGAGTGCAGACTGCCAGACAGAAAACTGTAGCATATCCAAGGTTCTGATAGAGGCCAACGGAGTGCACAGAGACACAGCGGTCTTGTGACATTTATCAAAAATAGGCCAGGCCAAATTGCCACTGAACTCTCTGCTCTGTACCAAAATACTGTATGATGGGGCATACTGGTGCAATATGGTCTCCATTCATCACCCAGCTATACCGTAGGATTCTGCGTTCTGCATATCTATGAGGTTTTAATCATCTGCCCAATAATTGTAAAGTGCCTTTGAATCGCTGTATGAATGAAAGACTGTGTATAAAATGCAGTGCACTAAATAAATTGGATCCATCAGGTGTGTGAGATAGGCCCTCTCTGGCTGTTGTCAACTGCACAGCAATCTATTTCAAACATTGAAAGGGGGAGTTGTATTAGTTTATGCTCCGGCTCGTTCTAAGCAATCATTTCTATGCGGAATCACAGAGGGGCAAAAAAAACATTCACTCAAAGAATAGCCATTTTCACTTACATTTGGCCSCTCTGATTCAAACACATGCGTTGGATTTATTACAACATTTAATTTCAAATGACTAGGCAACAGCTTGCCTAGACTCGCCTTTTAATCAGTATAAAAGCGACATACGCTCGTACGGACAAGGATACCGTAATAGTAATCATATTTGCAAATACGATAAGCACCTCTGAAGAGCCCCATGAATGTGTGGCTGGACCACTATCAACCAAATGAGGTTACCGACACAGCTCGCTGGAGCAACCGCACGGCACATGCTCCGAAGAGGCAGTAACTCAGAGTGTCGGACTGAGGATGAGACTCTGACGAAACGCATCATCGGTGTCACAATCTGTATGGTGTCTTGTTATTCATCATTTGTTTCTATAACTTTTTATAGAAATTTTTATTTTTTATTTTCTTTGTAGTACCAACAAATAAGAGTGTGTTTGCATTGCCATGGAACGTTACAGTGTACCCTTTGCGTCCAACACTTTCTGTCTGCACAAACACTGAACAAACACATACCTCTTCGATTGCCTTGGAATTGAGGTTGGAATAAAATGGTACAATTTTCTTAATACAAAAAATGAACAAGACAAAGCACCAAATGGATATACACACACAGAGAGAGGAGAGAGGGGAGAGCACGAGAGAGAGAGGAGAGAGGAGAGAGATAAAGAAAGAGAGAGAGAGGAGAGATGGGGAGAGAGGAGAGAGAGAAGAGAGAGAAGAGTGGAAAGAGAGGAGAGGAGAGAAGAAGGAGAGAGGAGAGATGGAGAGAGATGAGAAGAGATGAAGAGAAAGAGGATAGAGAGGAGAGAAGAGAAGACGAGGCGAAGAGAGAGACTGGAAGAGAAGACAGGGAAATTTAGGAGCTCTCACAGCCGCATTTTTAATACCACTGCCTCCATGTCCCAAGCAGACTCAACCCATCTGAGTGTCTGTCTTTGTTTAGGTTTAATTATGGCGTAATGTACGGATGCAGGGGCACACAAACCGCAACACAGACCCACCATTACAATCGCTCAGCGAGTACATCAGATCCACTCTTGCCCCTGACAAATACAACACACAGGTGAACGCAACTTGAGTATGTGCCACACCACACCACCCGAACCACCACAACACACACACACACATACACACACACAACACACAACACACACCACCACACACACAACACACAACACACACACACACACACACACACACACTTTCACACACCACACACACACACACACCAACACACACACACACACACACACACACACACACACACACACACACACACACACACACACACACACACACACACACACACACACATACACACACACACGCATACCGTACACACACAGACAATCTACCCCCCCACATGTGAATATGTTAGTCCTAAATAATGTGCACAAACAGCAGGTAACAGAGCTGTAGATGACCTCCTGCTTTTGTTCACATTAAACAGTAAGACACTTCAGTCATCAATACTGTCGGTATAAAAACGGTTGGCTGGTATGCCCTCACCCGTCTGAGCGGTCGGCTGTGAATGTCCCCACTCGCTAGTACAATTATGCTGACTGTGATTTGGGTTCTGCCCCTCCACAGGATATCCCGTAAGAACAATGCTGATGCTTCTCCTTTCAGGGTTTTTATTTCCTCTTCACCAACACACATTAAGCACACACACCCTTTAGGTCACATAACATTCATTTTGACTGGGAGTGAATCTTGGTGCAATAGTACTTGTGTCACTCTGAGTGAATTGTGGTTCACGTTCACCTATTCTTGTTACCGTCCACAATAACAGTCCTCAGACATGCGTGTCTTCTTTCTTTGGACAACGATGACACTGACCTGAGTGGGTGGGTGCGGTGTCCATTCCCGCCTTTCCAAGGACTGTGATTGGTTGGGAATGGTAGTGCTACGATGGGTGAGGGATAACTAAGGCCAAACAGCCAAACTAACGGGACTCAACGGAAACTGAAGGGACCGCGAGGGAAATATAGGTAGAGAGGAGGAGAGCTTTTTTTTACAGTTAGATCCCCCTCATTCTGACCGGTCTGACCAGGCGTGGGCATTCATATCCTGCTATGAGAGACCGTTTTAGCCCGTGTTGATGCATAAGCAAACCAAAAAAAAGTTATCAGAGCTAATGAATGCATGCTCAGGCCTTCCTATGTGCTTTACAGAGCAGTACTCCATGGTGCAGCTACTGTAAAGTCTCTGTACTTGACTCCTGTATTTGACTGTCAACACTTTATTTCCCCTGTGTTGATAGATTTCCCCCTAGCCTGAGGGGATCCCTCTCCTGGCTTTGAACTGTGTGGCCGACCAGCAAAACGACCTGGTGATATATAGTACCAGGCCACATTGGGAGATGAACCTGTACTGTGGGACCCTTACACTATATGCCATGCTGAATAATGACAAACTTCCATTCCCCATCCCCCACATTCTCCGTACTCCCTCTCTCTGCCACTGGATCCCCTCTGTAGCACACGCCCACTCCTCTGCATTCCACCCTCCCTCCCCTCTCTACTACTCCCTTCCCCCTCTCCCTAACGCTTGGTAACCCACCTGTGGGTGACTGTGCACCCTACTAGCTTGTCTCCTGTTCTTACAGCACAAGGACATACCCAGCAGTGAGACGGAACAGAGTACACCTTGGGAAACACAGTTATTATTCAGTGGTAATGAGAATAATTCTACCGGAGGGGTGAAGAGGAAAAAGAAGAAAAAATATCAAATAATAGATAGCTTGGTAAGAAAGAGAGGAAGAGGGAGGAGGGAGAGAGAGAGAGAGCGGAGAGCAGAGAGAGAAGAGAGAGAGAGAGAGGAGAGAGGGGAGAACAGGAGAGAGAGAGAGAGAGAGAGGCATCGACTATGCCTCATCTACGAGAAACACCATAGGCATAAAGGTACCTATGCATGTACAGTATATTTTTTTATTTAACAAACTTCCAGTGCGGTGTGTGTGTGTGTTGTGTGTGTTTGTGTGTGTGTGTGTGTGTGTGTGTGTGTGTGTGTGTGTGTGTGTGTGTGTGTGTGTGTGTGGTGTGTGTGTGTGTGTGTGTGCGTGTGTGCGTGTGTGCGTGTGTGCGTTGTGTGTGTGTGTGTGTGTGTGTGTGTGTGTGTGGCGGTTGTCTTGTCATGCAGATCTGTATAATTACTTTAAAGAGTGCTTACAGGTCACATTGAGCTCTATCCCTGAGAGAGAATCCTCTCTTCCTGCCTCTCTCCAACATTAGCATTAGAAAATAATACATTATGCAATTTTATGCTTCATTATCAGTACCTGAGGGATATTTGGTGGAAAAATATCTGGGCTGTAGAAACAGAAATGCCCCCCCCCCCCTCCCCCATCCTGTCTGGAGAGTAGATGAGTTTCTTGAGAAGAGGCACCTGAATTGTCGCTGTCCACACTACATTGCTGATTGCCCTAAGATTTTACGATTATTAGCAGATATGGGCCCTTTCGGTGAGCGCAGGCTCATTCGCCAGGAAACCATTTCTTCAGCTGTCTCACAAATCATAGGCACTGGCTCTTGGCTCTGAGATCCTTCCCAGGCATATGATCCTCTCACTGACTCTATTACCAGGGGATGGAGACACACACACATAGACAGGCATACACACACACACACACACAGATCACATCTTTCCACAACACAATAGCCCATAACATACAGCCTCAAGAAATGGCATGTTATTTAATTATTGAACGGTGGTTTAAACCCCTCAAAGTACTCATTTTTTCATGAGCTGATCCTCTAGCCAATTTGAATTTATGCATGCGTTCAGAGGGGATCGAGACATCAGTTCGACAGGCCTATATTGAATATAACCCTGGTACAAGCCTGAATTAGTTATCCATGGTATATGCATTTTCCATGAGCAATTTAAATTATGCATACACTTGTCTAGGCATTCACTCTATACAATTGCCGTATCCTTCTTATTCTCTTGCGAGAGAGAGAGAGAGAGAGAGAGAGAGAGAGAGAGAGAGAGAGAGAGAGAGAGAGAGAGAGAGAATAATCAACAGCTTCAAACACAGCCAGCTCATGTAGCTACAGTCCTTTGACAGTCCTTTAGCATTCACATTCATGTTGGAAAAAGTACCCAATTGTCATACTTGAGTAAAAGTAAAGATACCTTAATAGAAAATGTCTCAAGTAAAATTGAAAGTCACCCAGTAAAATACTACTAGAGTAAAAGTCTAAAAGTATTTGGTTTTAAATAAACTTAAGTRTGAAAGTTAATGTAATTACCAAAATGTACTTAAGTATCAAAAGTAAGTAAAAGTAATATTCATTTTGAATTACTTATATTAAACAAACCAGTAGACACAATTTTCTAGTTTTTTAAATTTACGGATAGCCTAGGGGCACACTCCAGCACTCAGACATCATTTACAAATGAAGCATTTGTGTTTAGTGAGTCCGCCAGATCAGAGGCAGTAGAGACTACCAGRGATGTYCTCTTGATAAGTATGTAAATTGGACCATGTTCTGTCCTGCTAAGCATTCAAAATGTAACGAGTACTTTCGGGTGTCAGGGAAAATGTATGGAGTAAAAAGTACATCATTTTCGTTAGGAATGTAGTGGAGTAAAAGTAAAAGTAGTCAAAAAATATTAATTGTAAAGTAAAGTACAGATTCCCCCCCCAAAAATGACTTAAGTAGTACTTTAAAGTATTTTTTACTTAAGTACTTCACACCACTGCTGCAATGTCTGTATTCTATTGAGCATTATTGTCACCTAACCTCCAAAACGGAAGACATTGTACAACCATGTTGTGTATAGTACAGCAATGAGGTGTAGAATTGTCCAAACGTTTTTTAACATTGCGAATTGAATTATGACTTGTGTAGAGGGAGGACTCATTGACAGCCCAAACAGTGGAAGCACGCACAAACGCTCACACACATGTTTTTCCAGCTTGCCCAGAAGAACCGTCTCACCGAACTCCCCCTTTTCTCTCAGGGTGAGGAGGTGAGCAGGGGAGAGAAGACCGGCTCTCCTGAGCCTGTATAACACAGCTACATACCAGTCTCGGCTACGTGTGCAGTGTCTCACGGGTCCTGTCTCTGGGTGTGTTCGAACACATCAATTTTGTCTAGTCGGTGATCATTGTTGGTCACCGCCTTTCAAAGTTTGTTGCATTATGGGGATAAGAATTGTTTGACTTGCGCCTACATGTCTACTTCATGAACTTTACAAATACCATGTGATCAAAAAGGTCATGCAGTTTGGTGAAGTCCCCTTCGAGTAGCTGCAGTTGCTTCTCACCAACTGCACCATGCAGCCATCGTCTGGCTAGTGGGAGGCACCATTTGTCCGCCAATCATTAGGGTGTTTTTGGTTGAACCACACCAAATCAACTAAAGACATGACTAAAACCTGTACGGCTCAGTTGGTAGAGCATGATGCTTGCAATGCCAGCATTGTGGGTTTGATTCCTGGAGCCATCCATACATACATGACTGTAAGTCACTTTGGATGAAAGAGTTAGTTAAATGGCATATATTATAAGGTGAAGGTAGAGGGTTTCAAACCGTGGTGAATGGCTTAATGAGGCGTGAAGAGAGGGCGGTCTCCTGCAGAGCAATTACCCATCCCCAGGTAATGCCGGGTAGCTGTGGGCCTGGTCAGCTGCTCTAATGGAGGGGCTGGTGACAGGGAGGATTACAGGCAACATCATGCCATTAGCCATCACCAGTCCTTTACGGACCCTCAGACAACCCTGGACAAACAGCTAAATAACAATGAAAAGCCCACTATCAACCAACAAACATCCAACTGTTTGGTTGCCTCTTTGTGAGATCATGTGTGTGGGTTTGTTTCCTTTGAAAAGAGGCAAACAAACCAGCATTCCTATCTCCCCTGACTATTCCTTGTCCGGCGGTAGGAGAAAGCAAATACAACCAGAAGATTGGTTTTGTCATGCTGTGCAAGTAAAGGATAGTGAGAAGAGAGATGTAGTGTGTGCTTTGTGGCCTGATTGTGGGATCTGGTGAGTAAGTCAATCTTCTGCACACGTCCCATCTGCATTGGTTTCTGTACAACTCGTGCAACATTTCATCCTTCACTTGTCTACGACCTGACATGGCCTTCAGCTTTTGATCATAAATCACACGCAATGAATTGGACCTGTCAGAAATGTGTTGCTGCGAAGGATTAGGTAGTGGACCTACAAAAGAAGAAAAGGTTCAGCATGTACTTTTACAAGGCTGTATGTACCTTTGCTTCAAAGCAATTGGGCACATATATATATATAATACATATAGCATACCATATGGAATCACGGTGTGTTTCTCTCTCTCCAGTAGAGTTACAAAAGCCTGGTAACTTTCCCCAAATTCCCAGATATTCCAGAAAACCTGACTGGATGAATTTCCTGTTTACTCCACCCTGCATCCCACTGCTGTCTTGCCTCTGAACCTAAGCAGGGTTGGTCCTGGTAGGTCCCTGGATGGGAAACCAGATGCAGCTGGAAGTGGTGTTGGATGGCCAGTAGGAGGCACTCTTTTCTTTGGTCTGAAAAAAATATATATTCAAATGCCCCAGGGCAGTGATTTGGGACATTGCCCTGTAAAGGGTGCCATCTTTTGGATGGGACGTTAAACGGGGGTGTCCTGACTCTCTGTGGTCACTAAAGATCCCATGGCACTTAACATAAGAGTAGGGGTGTTAACCCTGGTGTTCTGGCTAAATTTCCAATCTGGCCCTCATACCATCATGGCCACCTAATCATCCCCAGCTTCCAATTGGCTCATTCTACCCACTGTAACTATTCCCCTGGGTTGTTACTGTAAATGAGAATGTGTTCTCAGTCAATTGAACCTGTAGAATAAGGGTTTAAAAAATACATATATACACATACAGTACCAGTCAAAAGTTTGGACACACATACTCTTTCAAGGGTTTATCTTTATTTTTACTATTTTCAATATTGTAGAATAATAGTGAAGACATCAAAACTATGAAATAACACATATGGAGTCATGTAGTAACCAAAAAAGTGTTAAACAATTCTAAATATATTTTAGATTTTAGATTCTTCAAAGTACCCACCGTTTGCCTTGATGACAGCTTTGCACACGCTTGGCATTCTCTCAACCAGCTACACCTGGCATGCTTTTCCAACAGGCTTGAAGGACTGAGCACTTGTTGGCTGCTTTTCCTTCACTTTGCGGTCCAACTCATCCMAAACCATCTCAATTGGGTTGGGGTCGGGTGATTGTGGAGGCCAGGTCATCTGATGCAGCACTCCATCACTCTCCTTCTTGGTGAAATAGCCCTTAACCAGCCTGGAGGTGTGTTGGGTCATTGTCCTGTTGAAAAACAAATGATAGTCCCACTAGGCGCAAACCAGATGGGATGGCGTATCGCTGCAGAATGCTGTGGTAGCCATGCTGGTTAAGTGTGTCTTGAATTCTAAATAAATCACAGACAGTGTCACCAGCAAAGCACCCCCACATCATCACACCTCCTCCATGCTTCACGGCCTGATTCACGCAGTCTCCTCTGAACAGTTGATGTTGAGATGTGTCTATTACTCTATGAAACATTTAATTGGGCGATTTCTGAGGCTGGTAACTCTTATGAACTTATCCTCTGCAGCAGTTGTAACTCTGCGTTTTCCTTTCCTGTGGAGGTCCTCATGAGAACCAGTTTCAACACAGCGCTTGATGGTTTTTGCGACTGCACTTGAAGAAACTTTCAAAGTTCTTGAAATGTTCCGTATTGACTGAACTTCATGTCTTAAAGTAATGATGGATTGTCGTTTCTCTTTGATTATTTGAGGTGTTCTTGCCATAATATGGACTTGGTATTTTACCAAATAGGGCTATTTTCTGTATACCACCACTACCTTGTCACAACACAACTGATTTGCTCAAACGCATTAAGAAGGAAAGAAATTCCACAAATTAACTTTTAGCAAGGCAGACCTGTTAATTGAAATGCATTTCAGGTGACTACCTCATGAAGCTGGTTGAGAGAATGCAAAGAGTGTGCAAAGCTGTCATCAAAGCAGTGTTGCAAGTTTGAAGAATCTCAAATATAAAATGTATTTTGATTTGATTACTACATGATTCCATATGTGTTATTTCATAGTTTTGTTGACTTCACTATTATTCTACAATGTAGAAAATAGTAAAAATAAAGAAAAACTCTTGAATGAGTAGGTGTGTCCAAACTTTTGACTGGTTGTCAAATTAATATTTGTGAGAAGACCCTCTACTCCTTGAGAGGGTCTCTTTCTCCGCCATTCAAGTGGGAATAGGTATGTCTCACAAACTCAACAAGCAGAAATACACTGACAAAGATGCTCACCCTGTTGTTTTTCATGCTTCACCCTAGATCTACATGATGCGGTATGTTGAACTTATTCCAAAAATCATTCAGATTTCGCATGGCTGAGCTAGCAGGGAATAGGACAACATCTTCTTTAACCAAAATGCATGCAGTCAGTGTGTGGAGTACAAAAGTTGGCATTGCTGAATGACACATATCCCTCAGGCATCTGCTCTGCTGTGCTCTGTCCTCCACAGGGGAAAAGCCTGAAGCATCTTCAGATAGATATTCCACCACGAGTTATTCATAAAGGGATTAAACAAGCTGTCAGTCTTTACTCTCATCTCTCACACAAACGCACACACACATGGCACGCACGCATACACACACTCCCTCACTTATTCACTCTCCCTGCTTGGAGTGGGACAAGGCAGGGTACACGTCTGTCGTCCTTCCCCTTTAACTCGGGAGACCTTGGGGGGGGGGGGCAGTGGGCCAGGACGACAGTGACTCGCTAATTACACAGTTAATATAGAGAACAGAGGCTCGCAGGCAGCCGGGATGGGGATGTGATAACTTTGGCAGTAAAGCCATCACCAGGCAGTGTAAACGCTGACCAGCGTGTCCTTGGAGGCTAAGGATGAGCAGGGAGTTGACAGAGGGGTTGGAGGCATCCCGAGGGAAAACATGGTGCGTGCGTGCGCGCGCGCGAGAGAGAGAGAGAAAATATATATTTATGGATTAATTGCATCATAATCCATCAAACACATTTGGTGTGTCATTTTTATTAAATGTTTTATTTTACCTTTATTTAACTAGGTAAGTCAGTTAAGAACAAATTCTTATTCACAATGACAACCTACCAAAAGGCAAAAGGCCTCCTGCCGGGACGGGGGCTGGGATAAATAAATAAATATAAATAAATTCAATAAAAAATAGGACAAAACACACATCACGACAAGACAGGCAACACAACACTACATAAAGAGAGACCTAAGACAACAACAAAGCATGGCAGCAACTTGGGCTAGGCGATATATCGAGTTTTTTTCGATATATTCCAGTTGATGTTTTAGCGCGATATGGAAAATGCCTGTATCGCAAGAATTGAGGTTCTGTTATAATGTAACGTTTTACAAATGCAGCATCTCACTGTCTCTTCTCTGTCAGCCCAATGTCGAATCATGTCCCAATTGCGTGACAACACATGCGCAGAGGTTATCCACCAATCACAACCCTAGACAGCCTTTCACAAATTGTAACCACGCCGGAGATGTGTAGCAGGGGTATCTGAAGTTCCGAAAACGAATGTCCTGTGCAAAATCTGTCGCAAGACAATTGCAGCGAAAAGCAGCAGCACAACCAACCCCTTCCATCACCTGCAACTGAAACACGCGGTGGAATGGGAGGAACGCGTGAGACGACGCAACGCCGATTCCCAAAACGTCTGCTAAAAGACAAACTACCATACCCGCATCCTTTTCAAACGTTATAACAAGAAAAGTTTGATGTGGAAGGAGATAACGGATGCAGTGACCTATTACATAGCGAAAGATATGGTCCCAATCTTTATAGTAGAAACCGACAGGTGCGCATGACAACTGACAGCAGGAGCGACATGATAAAATCATTGCGCTTGAACAACTGGACCCGCCTGCAGTGCTTTGGGCACAGGTTTCAACTCACCATCCGGTAAGTGTGACATTGGATAATTAAAGTGATTCAAAAAAGTTGTTCAGGCAGCTGTAGGCTAATGTGTTAGTAGTTGTGCCATTCTGACATTCCAATAGCAAATAACCACAGGCTGTTTTAATTATAACAAATTAACTAAATGAACGCATTTTTAATCATGATTATATAAATGACATATTCAAACAGCTAGTGGTCAAACCTTCCTAAACAATAGAGTAGACGTGTGGGTGTGTGTTGTTCATTTGTGATGTTCATTTGTTTAGCACAAATAGGCCTTGCGGCCTTGTATATWTTTTTTATTTTAATAAAGAAAATTCAAATAAGAATTATGTCTTGGCCTTTTTTATTTTGTTTAGAGAAAAACAAGAAATCGAGATATATATCGTGAAGCGTCCAAACCTCTGGATATATTGCCCAGCCCTAGCAGCAACACATGACAACACAGCATGGTAGCAACACAACATGACAACAACATGKTAGTAACACAACATAGCAGCAGCACAACATGGTAGCAGCACAAAACATGTTACAAACATTTTTGGGCACAGACAACAGCACAAAGGGCAAGTTTTTTTTTCTTTYCCCCCCCTCATTTACATATTTAAATCTGTCAGTTGTTTAGACTGTCTCCTGGATGGGGGGCTCGTAGCCATCGGCCCTATCCACCTTTGCTCCGATGTCTGAGGGCTTGACTGTACTTCTGCCACCACCCTCACCGTGGAGCTCCATCAGTTTGCCTAACTCAAACTTGCGCTTCTTCAGCATCTTAACCTTCCTGACGTAGATATCGTGGAGGGGGTAGATGGACTGGCAAGCCTTCACAATGTCCTTGCCAATGGAGTCAGGGATCAGCTTGTTGACGACTTCCTTCAGGACGTCGGTCTGGACCTCACGGGTCATGATCTCCATCATCTTCTCCCTGATCTGACGGACCTGCTGGTGCTGGGCGTACGACGTCTTCCTGATCTGGTTGGTGCGCTTCTTGGTGAAGCCAACGCAGAACAGACGCAGGAGGTAGCCGTCGGTGGTCTTCACGTCCAAGTGGGCCTCAATCATGGTCTGGCACTTCTTGACCATGGAGCACTTCTTGTCACGGGKCAGGTTCATGCCATGGAGCTTGGTCAGGCAGTTCTTACTCTGCACGTCATCTGAGATCAGTTTGAACTTGCGGAAGGCCACCGTATCGTTCTGCAGGTCAGCAAGGCTCACCTCAAACACACTTCAGACCAACAGAGGCGATTCTGGTTCCCTGAGTCCAGGAGACCAATGTCTGGCCAATGTTGCGGATGTTAAACCTAGCGGGTGCATTGACATCATACCAGCCCTTCTTGGCGAAAGGGTCGACAATCTTCTTTTTTGCACCTTTTTTGACACCTTTGGTCAGCCTCTTATTCTTGCCGACTGGCTACTGGGAGTGAAAGAGGAGTGGTCTCTGACTTGTGGTCAGACTCACTCAGGTGGAACAAACAAAACGTTTCAATGTTGAATTGAATGTCATTGAGAAAACAGAAAGGTTTTAGAAGTAATCCAAGAAGTWGTCATCTAGTATTTCAAAGTATCTGTAATCTGGGGGTGTTGCTTGCATGTGTTGCATGCACGCACAAACACATGCTGCAAAAACATAATCAGGTAGTCAACACATGTGCAGATGCAGATAAATGTGCTGTATCAATGTACTGTATGTGCATAACGTTCATACCCCTTCCTCTCCTAATCAACATATACAGTTGAAGTCGGAAGTTTACATACACCTTAGCCAAATACATTTAAACTCTGTTTTTCACAATTCCTGACATTTAATCCTAGAAGAATTCSCTGTCTTAGGTCAGTCAGGATCACCACTTTATTTTAAGAATGTGAAATGTCAGAATAACAGTAGAGAGAATAATTCATTTCAGCTTTTATTTCTTTCATCACATTCCCAGTGGGTCAGAAGTTTACATACACCCAAATAGTATTTGGTAGCATTGCCTTTAAATTTTTTAACTTGGGTCAAACATTTCGGCTAGCTTCCCACAATAAGTTGGGGGAATTTTGGCCCATTCCTCCTGACAGAGCTGGTGTAACTGAGTCAGGTTTGTAAGCCTCCTTGCTCGCACATGCTTTTTCAGTTCTGCCAACAAATGTTCTATGGGATTGAGGTCAGGGCTTGGTGATGGCCACTCTAATACCTAGACTTTGTTGTCCTTAAGCCATTTTGCCACARCTTTGGAATTATGCTTGGGGTCATTGTCCATTTGGAATACACATTTGCAACCAAGCTGACTGATGTTTTGAGATGTTGCTTCAATGTATSCACATAATTTTCCTCGCTCAGGATGCCATCTATTTTGTGAAGTGCACCAGTCCCTCCTGCAGCAAAGCACCCCCACAACATGATGCTGCCAGACCCGTGCTTCACGGTTGGGATGGTGTTCTTAGGCTTGCAAGCCTCCCCCTTTTTATTCCAAACATAACGATGGTCATTATGGCCAAACAGTTCTATTTCTGTTCCATCAGACCAGAGGACATTTCTCCAAAAAAGTACGATCTTTGTCCCCACGTGTAGTAGTAGTCTGGCTTTTTTATGGCCGTTTTGGAGCAGTGGCTTCTTCCTTGCTGAGCGGCCTTTCAGGTTATGTTGATATAGGACTTGTTTTACTGTGGATATAGATACTTTTGTACCTGTTTCCTCCAACATCTTCACAAGGTCCTTCGCTGTTGTTCTGGGATTGATTTTCACTTTTCACACCAAAGTACGTTCATCTCTAGGAGACAGAACGCCTCTCCTTCCTGAGCGGTATGACGGCTGCGTCGTCCCATGGTGTTTATACTTGCGTATTATTGTTTGTACAGATGAACGTGGTACCTTCAGGCGTTTGGAAATTGCTCCCAAGGATGAACCAGACTTGTGGAGGTCTACAATTGTTTTGGCTGATTTCTTTTGATTTTCCCATGATGTCAAGCAAAGAGGCTTTGAATTTGAAGGTAGGCCTTGAAGTACATCCACAGGTACACCTCCAATTGACTCAAATTATGTAAATTAGCCTATCAGAATCTTCTAAAGCCATGACATTATTTTCTGTAATTTTCCAAGCTGTTTAAAGGCACAGTCAACTTAGTGTATGTGAACTTCACGACCCACTGGAATTGTGATACCGTGAATTGTAAGTGAAATAATCTGTCTGTAAACAATTGTTGGAAAATTTACATGTGTCATGCACAAAGTGTATGTCATAACCGACTTGCCAAAACTATAGTTTGTTAACAAGAAATTTGTGGAGTGTTTGAAAATGAGTTTTAWTGTATGTGTATGTATGTGTATGTGTATGTATGTGTATGTGTATGTAAACTTCCAACTTCAACTGTAATTGCACCACAACAACATATAGGACTCTGCACTGTAAAAAAAACGTACTTAAATTACCGGTAGCACAGTAGCCAGTAGGTTACTTTCAATTTACAGTAAAATACTGTCAGCACARAAGCAGGTAAATCCCTGTGGAGTTACAGGAGCTTTACCGAAACACAAATTTAAATAATATTACTGTAACACTTGACTACAGCAACATTTACATTGCATTACTGGAAGCCCAGTGGTTAGTAAACTGTTTCAGATTCACAGTGCAGGCAGCTAGTGCAAACGAGGGACAGTATTTCTAATACATGTATTTGATAGAGGTATTTCAGTAGTTTTAATACCTATTTTGTAATTTGTGTTTCACTGGCCTGAAGTACAATTCAAGTATTTCTAACAGTTTAATTAGAATACATGTATTTTGTATTTTCAAATACAAAAATAAACATGCAAGGAGCCCGCTTAACTACAACAACATTCTCGGTCACGGTATCATAATCGTATTACTTCATATGACTGTGATATGGTCTTGTGTATCTACCTTAATTTAATGCACTGAATGCAAATCRCTCTGGATAAGAGCAATGACCAAAATGTCAAGGTATTTTGTGTTAACAACAATATACCTTTTGATGTACGTTACTGTAATATTCACAGTAAATTGCCACCAGCTTCCTGTAAGTTACTGTAATATCAGAGCAACAATACAGTACAATACTGTAAAATTWGCCTACTCTACTATAAGAAAGTAAATGCTACTGTAATTATAATATTGTTATTTTACAATATAATATTTTACAATAATAATACCTATCAGATTGGCTGATAGGTATTATTATATTACAGCATATTTATTAATAATTGGTGTTTTATACCACTTGCACTTCAAGAGGCCTAAAGAAAGTCTTCCAAACTGGATGTGATTGCAGGGAAAAACAGACCAAAAGAACTTGGTAAAACCCTCAACCAGTAAAAGTTTAAGACTTGCTGCCACTCTGTGCATGCCTCGAAATATGTTAATGAGCCAGTAATTATTTTTCCACAATGTACCATAATTTACAGAATGCTGTAGTAAACATACAGCAAAACTGCAATGCAGTACTTTATTGTTAAATTGTATTGGAATAAAATTACAACAATTGGGTCAACGGTTTGGTGAATGGATAAGGCGGAGTCAGGCGCAGGACACAGGTATGAGTAATAAACAGAATTTACTCAAAAATTCAAGCAATGTTCCAACAAGGAAAAATACAGATATCCAGAGCACAAAAATAACRAACCCACATGACAACGACAATCACGCACAAAACAGAAAGGGAAGCCAGAGGGTTAAATAAGGAACATTGATTATGGAATGGAAACCAGGTGTGTATAATGAAGACAAAACAAAACGAAAATGAAACATGGATCGGTGGCGACTAGAAAGCCGGTGACGTCGACCGCCGAACACCGCCCGAACAAGGAGAGGKACCAACTTCRGCGGAAGTCGTGACAAATTGCTAACAGTGTATATGTGTTGCACCCGTTAGTGAGAATGCTGTACCCCACAAAATACAGTACCATACAGTCTTTTTGTAATCTAAAAATGTTGTCCTGTAAATCTATAGTAACTTACTGGCTGCTACTGTGCAGACAGTATTTTACTGTAATTCAGGGCACCCCGCAGAATACAGTGCCATACCATTTTTCCCCCATTACCATATTTTGAGGTGTGCCTCTATTTGTTACAACCGTTAACTGAAAGGTGGAAGTAGTTCTCTAACCATTTAATGTATGTGGGGGACAGATCAGAGTGGCGGCAAGTCTCAAACCTTTACTGGTTGAGCACTAAGCCATGTCCTTTTGATCAGTTTTGTAATGATGGGAAACCAAGGCTTTCTGAAGGCTTCGGGGCCTTCACCAAATCGTGCCGAAAAATGGTTACTTTCTCTGAGCTTCATTATCTGTTCACAATGCACATTAGTGACATCTGCTAGTCAGCAATAAATAGCAGCGTTTGATTGTCAGATAGAGGTATTTTTTCTCCATTGTTTTAATAACACCGCAGCGGTAAGTCGCTGGCTTTAGTAGCCTCTAATGAGTTGGAAAACCAGTTTTGCATCTTTCATCATGCGTCCCTTTTTTGCCTTCAAGTTGACTATTTAAAAAAAAACAGAATCCATGGCATTATGTAGGATTCTTAAGACAGAAGCTTATACAAAATAAAACAAATTATTTGAACAGAAGTGCAGAGAGAACAATTTTTTAAATAGTGTGCATTCAATGGGATTTGACTTCATACCYTCGATGTGCTATAGTTCCTTACACTACCTGCTAAGCTACCGGTCAGTGAAAGATTTTGTACAAAATCCTAACTATATTTGTAAGTACGGTGTCCAGTAGAGGTCGGTGTATGTTAGCAGCTTGGAATCGAGAAAAAAAAGCTTCCCGGAACCACGGCGAAATCATTGGGATCTCGCATTTTGCAACACACGGTTTGAAAAAGCATGTGATCAAACGAAGCTTCGGACGTCCGTCTGATAAAGTGATCGGCGCACTGCTTCGAAGATAGCTTTCTTAGCGATTTCGACGCATGCCTCGGAGCTCCGGTATCAAACGTAACGTCACTACAGTTTTTCCGTGTGGTCACTGCCAGTTTAGAAGCCTTTGTTAAGCCCTCTACAAGTGCAAGTGATATAAAACAAAGAATATGAATTAGTGTGCTGTAATATATTATTACGTATAGCAGCCACACATGTCYCTGGCTGGCACAGAACCTTCCCTATAATCTGCCCTTTGAGGGGAGAGAGAGAGTGTTGAGCACAGATTGCACTCTCTGTGTGATCTACAAAGGCATCATCCCCCTATTCCCATCCGGCCCTGGAGGAAACAGACAGGAGTTGGTGGCCTTCAGGAACATCTGATAACAACAAATTAATTCAGCCAATCAATGTTCGCCAGCGCTGAGTCTGCAGGTCAGGGCCCGCGCGGAGGGGGTCTGAATAGAGCACATGCTCTTGACAACACAGCAAGACGAGGGCCTAAACTCAGACACACACACACACACGCACTGACATGCAGACAGACAGAAACACACACACACCCACCAGATCATGCCGGATAATGAATGATTTATATACAACTTCCTCTTTGTGCAGAAATCAAAAGGAAAATCCAAGGATGTCGAGACCGGATAACTGGCCTCACCTTCAGCTCCATTTCATTTTACGTCAAAGATTTTGGGGGACGGGGGGATGGGTGTTGGTTATGCTGTTGAGGACGATATCCAGATGTATTTTAGGTGTTGGTGAGTGTCTTAGGAACTACAGGGGTTATTTCTGTTGCATATGATGGTTTGAGATAGAAAGCAGAGTGGGAATAAACATGTAGCATGATGAATGCTGTTCATGAGACTAAACTGTAACAGGGGTTCCACACCCCACTTGCTTTTTGCCATGCGTCTGAGTGTGACAGGTGGAGATCAGGTGAGATCACACTGACAGTTCCACTCCCGCTCTCCTCCCACCACCATCACACCCACTTTCCCATATGGTATTTCTCACATAGACGCACACGCACACACCATGCAGTAAACTCATTAGTGCATCATCACCATCCTCCAGGTTCACTGCCGCAAAACAAATGAACCGTTTCTGGAGAAATGCTGGTGAAGTCTTTTTCGATGTCTCTCTTTATCTCTCTTACACATCCCTCTTTCCCTTCTCTGTCTCGCTCTCTTTCTCTTTCCATCTTTTGCTCGTCTCCCTTGCGTTAGTGAGGTCTCCATACAGTGAGTCATCCCTGAGCACGTGAACAGAGCTGTCTTCTCTTCCTTTTATCCTATAATCATCTCCTGAATCGTTACCTGAGGKCCTTAGATCACCCGCGCAGTCCAACATGCCATACAGCTCCACTGTACCCAGACCTCAGTGGTCCTAATTAGGCAAAATACCAGTGGAGAGGGGGACAAAACATGGCTCTCAGTTCTCCTGCCCACAATGGAGCTGCTGGGAACACTTGGGGATATCACAGGCAATTTGCTGCACAACTCAACTCCTATTGCCAAACAGAGGCTATTCAGCTGAGCATAGCTAGTAAGTGACGGTGTTTCATGCACATCAAACGCCAACGGGTGGTGCTTGAGATATCAAATGAAGAAGACAAGCCATGTCCGATAGCTTTTTTTCTGTTTAAAGGGCAGGTATCCGTCGCTCCTCCTCTCCTCTCGAGACCTCATCAAGATGGATCAGAGTCCGCACTCAAATCAGATTCAAAGGCTGTGAGGAGCAGCTTGGTTCCCCGGCTTATGCTGATCGTTATAGTGACATTTTTAAGAACTGATGTGACATAGCTGGACAATTTCCACTCGGGTCTTTTTATGACAGATAGACAGGTTGGTTGCATTTCCCACACAATTTATTATATCGGCCTTGACATCGCAAGAGAAAAACTACATAATATATTCCTCTGTAAAGGCTGTCTGAGGACACAGCTTTGAAGATGTCACTATTAAGGGGAAGTGATACGGGGACATTTGAATTCCAAAGTGAAATGAGCGGCCTTCCATCCAAGCAGACACGATAGCAGCATCTCATTCCAGGGAACATAAAAGTTGTACCCGCCAGTGTGCAGGCCACTGCTGGAAAAGTTCATAAAAGCAAGAGGAACGGCTAGTCAGCTACATGGTACCTGATGAGGTACAACTAAGAGAGTAAATCACCATGCCTAGTGCTGTGTGTGTGTGTGTGTGCGTACGTACGTATGTACGTGCGTGCGTGCTCCCTCTCCTAACACCAGAAGTGGACGGTAAATTGCGTTTGATTGGATTTTCTGGCCAACTGGATCGGTTTATTGCCATGAATCACAGGTCGTGGTTCGGCCGCTGATGGCTTTTCAGTGAGACGTGTGTTTGTCATTCACACACGCAGGTTATGTTTATCTATCATTTATTCCCCCCCAAAAATGTAAAAGTACGTGCCTGTGTATTACGATTTCATAATGAAGTGAGGAAGGTTCAATCTCAGGCATAACAATGGCATGGTTTTGAAGAGAGAGATTTGGAAATCAAAGAAATCAGCCAGCTCAGAAAAAAAAATTGTTAGACTCCACAAGTCTGATTCATCCTTGGAGCAATTTCCAAACGCCTGAAGGTACCACCGTTATCTGTAACAAACAATAGTAGGCAAAGGGGTAATACAACACCATGGGACCACGCAGCATCATACGCTCAGGAAGGAGACGCGTTCTGTCTCCTAGAGTGAACTTAATTTGAACACAAAAGTGCAAATATTGGGGACAAAGATCGTACTTTTTGGAGAAATGTCTGACGAAACAAAATAGAACTGTTTACCATAATGACCATTGTTATGTTTGGAGGAAAAAGGGGATGCTTGCAAGCATCATCCCAACGTGAAGATATGGGGTGGCAGCATCATGTTTGGGGTGCTTTGCTGCAGGAGGGACGTGGCACTTCACAAAATGCATGCCACCATGAGAAAGGAAAATTATGTGGATATATTGAATCAACATCTCAAGACATCAGTCAAGAAGTTAAAGCTTGGTGAAATGGGTCTTCCAATGGACAAGCATACTTCCAAAGTTGTGGCAAAATGGGCTTAATGACAACAAGTCAAGGTATGGAGCGGCATCACAAAGCCCTGACTCAATCCTATAGAAAATGTGTGGGCAGAACTGAAAAAGCGTGTGCGAGCAGGAGGCCTACAAACTGACTCAGTTACACCAGCTCTGTCAGGAGGAATGGGCCAAATTCACCCAACTTATTGTGGTGGGAAAGCTTGCTGGAAGGCTACCAAAACGTTTGACCAAGTTACAAACATTTAAAGGCAATGCTTACCATTATACTATTAAGGAGTGTTATGTAACTTCTGACCA
>NC_036840.1:10808518-10837805 GCF_002910315.2 Salvelinus sp. IW2-2015 | reverse complement strand
CCACCGGGAACGTGATGAAAGAAATAAAAGCTGAAATAAATCATTCTCTCTACTATTATTCTGACATTTCACATTCTTAAAATAAGGTGGTGTTCCTAACTGACCTAAGACAGGGAATTTTTACTAGGATTAAATGTCAGGAATTGTGAAAAACTGAGTTTAAATGTATTTGGCTAAGGTGTATGTAAACTTCCGACTTCAACTGTACATGTTTACTGCTGCCTGGCTGCTGGTACTAAATCCGTTGGCTCAACAGTCAACATGAAAATGAAAAATGCAAGAATTTGATAAGTTGGAGTAAATAAATCATGTTGGAGGGGGCAATAGTTCAGTTGCATCAACAGATGCAATAAGTCAATAAGTCTATAATAACTTCCATAAAAGATTTTTAACCTTTATTTAACTTGGCAAGTCAGTCAATAACAAATTTCTGGCCAAATCCGGACGATGCTGGGCCAATTACGCGCCGCCCTATGGGACTCCCAATCACCACCGGTTGTGATACAGCCTGGAGTCAAACCAGGGTCTGTAGTGATACCTCTAGCACTGAGATGCAGTGCCTTAGACCGTTGCGCCACTCGGGAGCCCAGAGTGGAAATTGTCCAGCTATGTGACCATCGTTACTGTACATGTCAGTATGAATATTTACCCAATCTATCATACAGCAAATAGGAACAGGAGTTTATCTAGACCATGGCATGACCCAACTACAAAAAAACAACAGACCCTAGTTCTAGCCTGCGTGTTGTTCCTTGTCAGGTCCGTTAGTTAAACTCAATATAGCTACAACACAAACAATCATACTCTGAGAAACCAGAGCCTGACAGAAAAGCACAACAACTCATTTACACCCTGATGGTGCGATGGGATGAGAGCCTTATCACACATCCATTTGTATTACAGTGGGCTAGCAGGCCCCACTCCTTCTATTTGCCTTTATAGATTTGTTTTTGATGGAGCGCTGTGCTTGTGCCACCTGCCAAATGGCTGTGGCAGAGGGACCAGTCGAGAGCTAAATAGCTTTTTATTTGCAGGGCGGATAAATGAGCTAGCTCACTGTAAAAGGACATAACCAATCAGCCAGTGGAATCAGAACAGGACATCCTCAAATGAAAACAACAAACCGGCTGGCATCTTATTGGAGTTTCTTGTTGTATTTCTATTACCCAATCTCCTAACAGATATCTCATTTAACTCTGGTCAAAATAAGCCATCGGAATCAATTAAGTCTTGTAGTGTGTGTTTATTTGCCAAGCAGAAGAGGTAGCACGCACACACACACCCACTGGGGTCAATAAAAAACAGGAGGACTTATATTTGTAGAGGAATGCAGGAAAATGCCGAATGGAGGTTTTCAGATGTCGGTTAAACAATAAAGGATCTATTTGGGAGCTATGATGTTGAATGTCGACCCAGTGTCTATCCACATTGAATCCCAAACTCAGAAAATGATTGCTCTACTCTATCCCCGTTGAATCACAAAAACGCAAAAACTCTTCAGTGACTCCCTATATGACCACAATTCCCTCTGTTATTTCAGAAGTAGCTACTTGCATCTCTTTGGCCTTCTCCTCTAGCAAAGTACCCCAACTCTGACTGTAACCACTCGTTCAATCCCCGCTCAATAGTTAAAGGAATCAAGCTCAATGCCAAATTAACAAATATTCTGAAGTAGCGCTGGATTCCAGGCACTCAGCAAAAAGGTGGGCTTTTGTTATGATAACCAAAATAGATTTTCTGTCATATTCACAAATTTCACTCATACTTTAACTGTATATGTAATTGCTGCATTCGCCATATCCACTGAGGTGGTAGGTTTCGAAAATCACATGGGATTGATACAATTCAATTCAAATCAAATGTTATTTGTCACATGAGCCAAATACAACAGGTGTAGACCTTACAGTGAAATGCTTACTTACAAGCCTTTAACCAACGATGCATTTAAAGTCATCGATGCACTTGTTGATGAAGCCAGTGACTGATGTGGTGTACTCCTCAATTGGAAGAATCCTGGAACATATTACAGTCTGTGCTAGCAAAACAGTCCTGTAGCTTAGCATCTGCTTCATCTGACCACTTTCTTATTGACCGAGTCACTGGTGCTTTCTGCTATAGTCTTTGTTTGTAAACAGGAATCAGGAGGATAGAATTATGGTCAAATTTGCCAAATGGAGAGCGAGGGAGAGCTTTGTACGTGTCTCCCTGTGTGGAGTAAAGGTGGTCTAGAGTTTTTTTCCCGACATGCTGATAGAAATGAGGTAAAACGCATTTGAGTTTTCCTGCCACTAGGAGCACCGCCTCTGGGTGAGCATTTTCATGTTTACTTATGGCCATATACAGCTCATTGAGTGCGGTCTTAGTGCCAGCATCGGTTTGTGGTGGTATGTAGACAGCTACGAAAAATAGAAATGAAAAATCTCTAGGTAAATAGTGTGGTCTACAGCTTATCATGAGATACTCTACCTCTGGCCTTTTAACAACCTATGCTACGGACGAGTAGCTGTATCTAAAGGGGGTGAATTCAAGCAGGACCACCCGGGCACCAATCTCTAAGGACTCTACACTGTTTTCCTTCACATGCTGGAACCTTCCACACGGCTGATTAGCCCTCCTCCGAAAATCCCTTTTCAGAGCAAGGGCGAGGAAACAGACCACTAAGCGTGAAGGACACTGACATCGTGAGGAAAAATAGAGAGTTACACTCGGTAACCGACGCCGGGTCGTCATCAGAGAAGTCTGAATCCGGTCCACACAGAGACACCCATCGGAGACCTTCAAMACGTAATTACATCATTATATTCTGACCCATAAGAGAGGCAGGTTGGTTGCAAGGTTAGGGTTAAAATCAGGATAGCTGACAAATGCACCCAGGTGTGTGTTTCTCTTGTGCACTCTCTCTCACTCTCTCTCTCTTTTGAAATCCCCATTTTGTGTATCACGTGTCATATTGTGTTGGCCCGCTAGGGACCTGTTTTATCGTACTAAGTTCTAATCAATAGCCTGTGTAGACTGTGTGTTTGTGTATCTTATATTATAATTTTAGCATGTTAGCAAATAAATAATCAACTCAACTGGTGTGGTRCGGACTTATTTGGTGAAACTCGGGTTTGTGCAACGACGTTCAGAATGAGACTATAGAGGAAATTGATCAATTTTACTGTTGTAAAATCGATATTCTGATATTTCTTTTGTTAATTTGGAAAATAGAAGCTCAATAAAGCTAAAACTTTCCCATGGTGCCCCAGGTTAATGAGTTAATAATTGCCTGATTAATTTAATCACGTAATTATAAACCGTTGATCATTCGACAAGCAGCAGTCGTCACATTAATCAATACAACGTCACAACATACCACAGCCGCTGTTCTATCCTGCCAAAAAGCTTAAAACCCACCAGCTGTATGTTATTAATGTCGTCGTTCAGCCACGACTCAGTTGACATTACAGTTTTTAATGTCCCATTGGTAGGATATACGTGATCATAGTTCGTCTATTTTATTGTCGATTGATTGTACGTTGGCTAATAGGACCGATGGTAAAGGTAGATTACCCTCTCGGCGACGGATTCTAACAAGGCACCGGATCTTCGTCCACGATATTACGGGGATGAGGGCCTTGTCGGGTGTCTGAAGTAAATCCTTCCCGTCCGACTCGTTGAAGAAAAAGTATTCCTCCAGTACGGGGAGTAATCGCTGTCCTGATATCTAGAAGCTCTTTTCAGTCATAAGACACGGTGGCAGAAACATTATGTACAAATWAACTTACAAACGCACAAAAAAAACAAAAAAAACGGGATCGTAAAACGGCAGCCATCTCCTTTGGCGCCATCTTTACAATTAACATGATAATGAAAATAGGTAAGTCCCCTTGTTATCATAACTATAGGCTAGCCTATATATGATATTGATACTCTCTTTATTAGTCTTCCTATTAGACATACACAGACTTCCCCTTGCTGTTGGCAAGACCGTTTCCCCTAACTGTCGCCACTGAATTGCAAATATAAGTAATTATACAGTTGCTTATTTTACTTATGATACAAAGTGCTCAGGCAAAGGGAGGCAGAATGCAATCCTTTTAGAAGAAAGAGACACACAGCGATTGCCTAGCGGATGCTGCGTTCGGGACGGGGCTAGTGAATAAACCACTCTCATTAAAGAACACCTGTGATAAAAGCAACAAGCTGGGTGAATGTATGAAGCAGGCTGGCTGGCTGGATGTTTGAGGTTTGAAAAGTGGGACCCTGTTAGAAAAACACTTCCTGCGTTATCATGTGTGTGAAGATCCATTAGCGGTTAGCACCAGCTCCTCCCAACGCTTCTAGAATCTAGAAACATGCCCTCAGAGCCCAACATCAACAGACAGAGCAACAGCAAAGGAGACATCCGTGGGCATACACTGTACCTACCAACAACCATGAAACAATGTATCAACAACCTACCACCATGTAGTACATGTACAGTACGGTACACAGAGGCAGACTTAGTCTGCCTGGTGTAGACTGGTATGCAGGGCAACCATAGGGCAACCAACCACAGTGTATTTTAATTATTTATATTTCAACTTGATTTTACCTGCCATTTAATGGAGAATAATCTATTTTACAGGCCCAGAGAACAGTGTGCTTTGTGCATACAAACCACAGAGCACCACAACCATTGGCACAACCATACAGAAGCCATATAGGGTAAATTAACAGTATGTGCTTCACACAAGGACAGACAACACTGGCAGGTATAAGATACAATCGCTGTTTCTCATGCAGGTATGTGTGTGGTGTGTGTGGCCAGTGCCCCAGCAGCTAGCTAAACCTCTCCAGTGTCCGACATCAGCGAGATAACAGTCACCCCATGCCTGCAGAGCACACACACACACACACACACACACACCACACACCCACACACACACACACACACACACACACACACACACACACACACACAACACACACACACACACAACACACACACACACACACACACACACACACACACACACACACACACACACACACACACACACACACACACACACACACACACACACAGCACAGAGGCACACACATACGCATGCACCACACCACATACGCAGGCACACGCACACACCGTAAGCCACGCACGCACAAACAAACAAGAAAACACAGAGAGCTGTCAGGCGCATCTCAGCGACAGGCTGATGATCCTAATCAGAGTCAATGTTTGCTGGGCAGGCAGAAACCAGTGCCAGATTGGCATTTCATAGATCCTGATACAAGTATAGGCTGCTGAGGTCAACACGTCGAGGCAGACAGATTCAGACAGGTCAACAACCTCCCCCAGTCAGTCACTCCATCCACTGTCTGTCTGAGGGAGAACGAGAAGGAATAAACCCTACAGGACGTGCCACATTGCTAAATTCTTGTAGAAGGGAGAGCGAGAGAGAGAGAGAGACAGACAGAAAGAGAGACAGACAGAAGAGGAGAAACAGACAGAAAGAGAGAGAAGTCAAAAAGAGAAGAGAGTGAGAGAAGACATAGGAGGGGAGAGAGAGAGAGAGAGACAGACAAGACAGAAAGAGAGAGACAGAAGACAGACAGAAGAGAGAAGACAGACAGAAGAGAGAACAGTCAAAAAGAGAGAGAGAGAGTGAGAGAGAGACATAGGGAGGGGGGAGAGAGAGAGAGACAGAAAGAGAGAGACAGACAGAAAGAGAGAGACAGTCAAAAAAAAGAGAGAGAGAGAGAGACATAGGGAGGGGGAGAGAGAGAGAGAGACATTTACATCATACAGACATCATACTCATTGCTAATTCCTAACTGTATAAACATTATGAAGAAGGGAGAGAGAGAGAGAGAGAGAGAGAGAGATAAAGAGAGAGAAGTTTTCATCATATAGACCGAGGTAGAAATATCTCAAGGATTTATGGGTCCACGTAGATAAATGATTTGTGGTAAACAGTGCTGTGTAAGCAAACACTTTCAATATCCCCTCTCTTTCCTCACCAAGATGGCATGGCTGAGTGATGCGCAAATGCCACAGTCTATTTGCATTGTTCCCAGTGATTCATCTGCAGGGGGTGAGATCTGAGATGCTGCCAACTACAGTACATACACTGTGACAAATTGCTGTAAATTTACAGGAAAACTTGTACAGTTAGCTCCTGTAACTCGATATTACAGTACTGTACAGAACAATGCATTATGCAATGTTACAATAACATTTTACAGTAAAGTATTGTATTATCTGTTTTGTTCTATATTTACAGCAGCATACTGTGAATTATGGTGCATTGTGGGGGAAAAAATCTCTGTCTCATTAACACATTCGGAGGTGTGCCTTATAAGAGGCTATACTTGTTGCACCTTTAAGTAAGAGTGCGGTACCAATTGAAGTGATATGTGGTAGTAGTTCGCTAACAATTAAATRTATATAGGGGACAGATCAGAGTGGCAGAAAGTCTCAAACCTTTAATGGTTGAGTGTTTAGCCATGTCCTTTTGATGTGTTTCGCCCTGTAGTCTCTGCCAGATTAGAATCCTTTGTGAAGGCCTCTACAAGTGCTAGTACTATAAAACACCAAATAGTTATTGGTATGTTGTAATACATATGTTAGCAATTGCTGTAGTTAAAATGCAATTGGACAATATAGTACTGTATTGCTGTTCTGCTGTATATTTACTGCGGCATTCTGTAAATGATGGTGCATTGTGGAGAAATGTGGGAGGGGAAAGAATTGCTGGCTCATTAACATATTTTGAGGCGTGCCTTCTAAGTGACTCTATTTGTTGCGCCTGTTAGTGAGAACGCTTTACCAATTGAACTGATATGTGGTAGTAGTGCTCTAAAAATTTAATATATTTTGTGGACAATAAGTGACAGTGGGTCTTAAACCTTTAATGGTTGAATATTACACCGTCTCCTTTTGCCCCTGTAATCACATCCGGTTTGGAAGCCTTTGCTAAGGCCTCTAGAAGTGCAAGTGATATAAAACACCAAATGTTCATAAATATGCTGTGATATCAAAATACCTAGCAGCCAACCTGCTTGTGCTAATCCCATATAATTACAGTAAAATACCAGCATGAATACAGGAACATTTATATTCTTACAGTATAGCAGGCTAATTTTACAGTGTTGTAATGTCATTGCTCTGCATTTTTCAGTAATTTACAGGAAGCTGGTGATTAGTTACTGTGAATATTACGGTAACATAACATGGACTAGCCAGTGATAGGCTAAGATACATTCAAAAGGAGTCTCGTTACAAATACAGGATATGCTGAAGACCATTTGACTTTCTATGACTTAGATATCTAGTTTTTATCAACCTTAGATGAATGCACTGACTCTAAGTTGCTCTGGACAAGAGCATCTGCTAAATGCAGGGCCAGATTAATGCAGGGGTTTACCGGGGCTGAAGCCGCTGGTGGACCCAGGCCAGGGGTGGGCCCAAGCAGCAAGTGTTCCCTTTATTTTGGCAGTTACCGGTATGCCTACAGTCGGGAAGGTCGCAGTTTGGGCAGCATGTGTGGCATATCTAGGCTACAGGTTGTTGCGTATAATCCATTGAAGGATTTTGTAGGCTCACCCTGGCAATTTGACTGTTAAACTCATTGGTACACCAGCAATAGATGCCAGTCCTGATTTGAATGGGAACTGCGGCTGTCAGTTTGCCTTTTTTTTTTCGAGGGAAAAACTTACAGTTTGGAAAGCAAATGCCTACTGCTGAAAAGAGAAGACTAATCTGTCTGTAGAACCAATAGAAACAATGTTTTCTCCACAACTCCACACAACTCCACACAATTTGCAGCTAACAGCAGCACTTTTTTTCAAAGCAGCTCATCTTGAGAAAGGCTATTGCCACCACGAGCGGATCGGCCATCACCGTGAGTAGACTATGGCTTCATCTTCATCATTACTGTAGGTGAGTCAATGTGCCACTGGGAAAACAAAGCCCCGGTGCCTATGATTTCTTCATCCCTATCTAAATTACCAAAATGTAAATGTTAAAAATGAACATTTGGAAAGCAAACTGCTGGGTGTCATTTAGCAGACGCTCTTATCCAGAGTGACTTAGAGTCAGTGTTAAATTAAGGTAAACAAGAACATACCACAGTCATAGGAAGTAAAAATATCATGTTACCGTAACAGAGAATGTTGTAGTTAAGTGGGCTATTTGCAAGTATACATTTGTATTAGAAAATACAAAATACATGTATTCTAATTAAATTGGTCCAAAATAGGCCACATGAATTGTAGTTCAGGCCAGTGAAATACAAATTACAAAATAGGTATTGAAATACATATATCAAATACATGTAACGGAAATACTGCCCGTTGTTGGCACTAGCTACCTGCACGATACATCTGCAGTTTACTAACCACTGTGCTTCTGTTAATGCACTGTAAATTCTAGAAATACAGCATGTTGCTGTAGTTAGGTGTTTCAGTAATATTCTGTAAATCTGTGTTACAGTAAAGGTCCTGTAAATTTACAGTAATTTACTGGCTTCCGTGCTGGCAGTAAATTATTGTAAATTTACAGTAATCTACTGGCTACTGTGCTGCCAGTAATGTACTGTATAAATGACAGTATTTTTTTTTACGGTGTACAATTTCTTGTCTAAAACGTTCAAAGGAAGACAATTTTGATTCGGAGCAGCTGAGAGGATTTTGAAATAGGCTTATGGTTTCAAACTTTCTCTCTTTGTATCAGAGGAGCCAGAGAAACATGTTTTCAAAGGAATATCAAAGTCAACCTTAGTAAAGAGTAGCCCCCTGGCTTTTGATTAAAAAAAAGAAAGTTTTATCCAGAAAGGCTTAAAAAAAGCCACTCAAAAATCAAATGTAGAAGGAATCCTAGAGTACGGGTAACTGTTTGATTGCTGTGGTAAAGGTCTAATATTAAGATATTACTATACATCATTTTAGGCTAGTATATTTGTGTACTTAATGCCTACTCAGAGTGTTTCAGGTTCTTTATGTAATGTCCATCATCTAACCTTGGCTGCAACTTACCTTGGCTTTTAATTAAAACAAACGTATGGCCCACGTGGTCAGCAAAGCAGGTCACACCAACACAAGACGCTTTGCTGCATTGTTACGCTGTTAGCTCCTCTTCGTGTGGCAATTAGTGTGGCTGGTCTGGGCAAGGAACATGGAAAAGGGAGAGGAGGATTTGCTCAGTCTTTCCTACAAGGTCACAGGCTTTCCAGCCAGTAATAATTGTTCTCCATCTCACAGCTCCATTAAACTGACTGATGCATTTTGACATGTCAGAGCGATAGGACCAGTTAGCCTCTGGGAAGTTCAATTAGAGCTGGGGCTTAATGCGGTGGAGAACGTTGCAAGCCCTGATATGAGGTTACAACCAGACCCAAATCAATAAGAGGAACACATTTTTAAGCTACGGCTCTTATAGCCTTACCTTAGAAGACCCTGGCACCGGTAAATGTGAACTGAGTGCACACACACACACACACACACACACACACACACACACAACACACACACACACACACACACACACACACACACACACACACACACACACACACACACACACACACACACACACACACACACACACACACACACACACACACACACGCACACCACACGCACACACACACACACACACACAACGCACACACACACACCACACATTCTCTCTCTCTTTCTCTCTCTCTCTTTGCAGATTCACATTGATTTGACTCCTCATTAGTTGACTGAATAGGAGTCTCTTGTACCATGTGAGCTACAGAGAAAAGCTATACCTTCCTCACATGCGAGTTCCCTCTGCAGTCCACCTGTTGACCTTGTGCCTGGCAGACACACAGACACACACTCAAATCCACACAGAAATGCACGCACACACACAAACACACACCGCTTCAGCTGCAGTATGGTGTACCTGTTGCCTTCCTCCATTATATACAAAAACATAAACACAAACACACACAACATCCACCCTCACACTCCTCCCCAAAACACACTCCTCACATGGGCATTGTCAGCCAGGGGAGCGCATGGCAGCGGCAGGCCAGCTGGGACGCTCTTTGTTCCGGTATGATAATTAAATGGAGAGCAGCAGCCTCAAAGTGACGCGGCTGTCACACTATTTCAGCCTCTGACAGTTCCATTTCCTCCCGACAGCCATGTGGCGCAGCCAAGCCTCCATATAACTGCCACCACACCACCACCTTCCAGCGGCCTAAGCGGCTGAATTATGTACGAGGCGTGTGCAATTATAGGCTCCCTCAGGGACCAAACCTATTTGATTTTCAGGGGCAATTAAACAGTCCACCGTGGCTCGCAAAATGGAATATGATATACTGGGAGATACTGATGAGTCTGAGATTTCCAAAGGGGGACTTTACAACAAACAAACCCCAAAAGGGCATGGAGGAGGATTGCAGAGTTTTACTGTATTATTTAAATTCTAATGACATCTACCTATGATTTACAGTGCCTTCAAAAATAATTCACACCCCTTGACTTTTTACACATTTTGTTGTGTTACAAAGTGGGATTTTGATGGATTTAATTGTCATTTCTTGTCAACGATCTACACAAAATACTCTGTAATGGCAAAGTGGAAGACAAATTCTAACATTTGTAAAAGATTAATTAAAAATAAACATGAATATATCTTGATTACAATGCCCTGAGTTAATACATGTTATAAATCACCTTTGGCATTAATTACAGCTGTGAGTCTTTCTGGGTAAATCTCTAAGAGCTTTGCACACCTGGATTGTACAACATTTGCTAATTATTCTTTAGAAAATTCTTCAAGCTCTGTCAAGTTGTTTGTTGATCATTGCTAGACAGCCATTTTCAAGTCTTGCCATAGATTTTCATGCCGATTTAAGTCGAAACCCTAACTAGGCCACTCAGGAACATTTAATGTTGTCTTGGTATGCATATCTCTACTGTAGATTTGGCCTTGTGTTTTTGGTTATTGTCCTGCTGGAAGGTGAATTTGTCTCCCAGTSTCTTTTGGAAAGCAGACTGAACCAGGTGTTGCCTGTGCTTAGCTTCATTCCATTTATTTTTATCAACAACAAAAAACCTCCCTAGTCCTTGCCGATGACAAGCATACCCAGAGCACGATGCAGCCACCACCATGCTTGAATATATGAGATTGGTACAGATGTAGGATCTTAATTTGATCACTCTTTTGTTGCTGAGAATTTTCCTGCCCAGCAGGAAATGCAAACTTGTAGTGCATTTTAAGTTTAAAAGGCTTCTAACGATTGTAATTTCCACGTAGAAATAACAGACTTGATGATTTTTTCCCTAACAGAAAATGTATATTAATTATAATCCACATTTCCTTTTACTGTAGGATTATTTTCCTGGTGTAACAAGCTGGCTCAAATTAAGATCCTACATCTGTACTCAGTGATGTGTTGTGTTGGATTGGCCCCAAACGTAACGCTTTGTATTCAGTAGATAAAGTTCATTTCTTTGCCACATTTTTTACAGTTTTACTTTAGTGCCTTATTGCAAACAGGATGCATGTTATGGAATATTTGTATTCTGTACAGGCTTCCTTCTTTTCACTCTTGTCGTTGAATTTTTATTTAACCTGTATTTATCGGTTAAGACCAAATTCTTATTTACTATGACGGCCTACCCCAGCCAAACTCGGACGAYGCTGGTCCAATTGTGAGCCCTGTGGGACTCCCMATCACGGCCGGATGTGATACAGCCTGGATTTGAACCAGGGACTGTAGTGATGCCTCTTGCACTGAGATGCARTGCCTTAGACYGCTGTGCCACTCGGGAGCAAAGGTTAGTATTGTGGAGTAACTACAATGTTGTTGATCCATCCTCAGTTTTCTCCTATAATAGGCAATAAACTTGGTAGCTGTTTTAAAGGCACTATTGGCCTCATGGTGAAATCCCTGAGCGGTTTCCTTCCTCTCCGGCAACTAAGTTATATATCTTTGTAGTGACTGTTTATTTTTTTTTACCCATCTCCCAATAGTTGCCCTTCTTTGAGAGGCATTAGAAAACCTCCCTGGTCTTTGTGGTTGAATCTGTGTTTGAAATTCACTGCTCGACTGAGGGACCACACAGATAATTGTATGTGTGGGATACAGAGATGAGGTAGCCATTCAAACATCATGTTAAACAGTATTATTGCACACWGAGTCCATGCAACTTATTATGTGAATTGTTACTCCTGCACTTATTTAGGAATCTCATAACAAAGGTGTTGAATATTTATTGACTCAAGACATTTCAGCTTTTAATTTGCAATTAATTTGTAAAAAAATTCTAAAAACACAATTCCACTTCGAAATTATTGGGTATGGTGTGTCGGCCAGTGACACAAAATGTCAAATTAATCCATTTTAAATTCAGGCTGTAACACAACAAAATGTGGAAAAAGTCATGGGGTGTGAATACTTTCTGAAGGCACTGTTAGTAAGGGGGAGAGTATGTTAATGAGCACCATATCTTCCCCCACCAGACTAGCCTGTGAGGAGTGAGCCAGCCTTATGTGAATCATATTTTGAAATCGCAGTGAGACGTCTCAGATGTGACACGGAGAACGACACAGAAAGGTCATTGGGTTCAGCTGACAGAAAATGTCACAGGTGTACTTAAAGAAACGGTGAAAGAACCAGTATGGCGTGATGGGAGGAGACAAAATGACAGAACACGTCTTCAAAGAGCCCGAGCCAGATGATGGAAACTATCATGAAAGCATGTCTCTTTCCTCCTGTGTGCGTGTGAGCGTGCGCATGCGTGCGCGTGTGCGCGCGTGTGTGTGCAGATGGGAGCCGGTTTTGTGTCTCTACTATATGGCAGGTGCAAGTTCATAACCTTTTTGATCCTTTGATATCCGACTGAGGGGAGAGGAGGAGGAAAGGTGGAGAAGAGGAGGGAGGAGGAGGAGAATCCAGTCTGTCTATCCTCATTAGACATGTATTTTTCCCCCAGCTTCTGACAACCCTGCTTTGACTGAACCATGTTCATTATCTGGACCCCATCCTGCCTCATGTGAACAGCCCTTGAAACAGGTTTCTATCACTGTGTGTGTGTGTGTGTGATGTGTGTATTCATGTATGCTGACAGGCCCGCATAAAAGGAAGAAGAATATAAAGAAAAGTGTGGTATCTATCTGTGCTGAACATCTAAGTACAGATGTCGGATCTGCATTTGAGAAAAGTATCCTGCAGCAACAGGAAATGTGAATTATTTTCTGGATTATAGTTAATGGSCATTTTTTAAACCTGAATCTCATTTTGGTAAATGACGTCTTGAACAGAGGCATTCCTTTTTTCCACTGAGCATTACAGCGCTATGTCTATCTCATCCTTCATAATGCCTTAGAAATCATCATCACTTGTTAATTCGTTCATGCATTTATGCATCTATGAACTCATGTGTGAAGGTGTTGCATTGAGGTAGGCTTATGCGTTCTCTTTTGTGACTTTTGTATAAATGTTATAATTACTCAACATCGTGGTGTTATTTTACTGAAGAAAAAAAAATGACAATACCTTCAGACTTCTCTTTCACTGTGAATGTGAAATGAGTCCGAGAGTGATGCTAAATTATCAGGTAGAATCTTGCCGAGCGACGGTGGGAAAAAGTAGACGTGGTCGGGTCGTGGTGAAACAGCTCAGGTTAATTTAAGGCTATCACGTCGGCTAATTTGTTTTAAATGAAACCGTTGTTGGCGTGCGTTCAGTGTGTGTCCAATTAGCGACTGTGTAACTTCAGGATGGAGCTTCTTCCTGTCACATTTGCCAAAGCAGACAGCTGAACATTAGTCATGAACTGTCAATGTAACTGTCTCTTGCCCTCTCTCTCTTCCCCTCTCTCTCTCTCTCCTTCTCACACACGGGAGGATACATTCAACAGCAAAGTGAGACCGGGGGGGGGTGAGAAATCATCCTCCTCTGAGCATCTTGCTCCTCCCCAGGCCTTGAGTGAGATTGCCTGCAAGACTGTACCAATCGAAGAAAGAGGGAGTTTGACACGCACAACTCAGCTACACCGGTTCCCACAGTGTATTCTAAGGATTAGTTGTTGTGATTGAGGTCTGATGCAACACTGAATATGAGAAGCAGCAAACAGAAGGTCTAATCATTCACAGTTGTTGTAAACAGTTTTAGGTGGTTCTAATAAAACACCAAGCCTCCTTCAATGCCCATTGCATGCCATGGCAAAGAAAATMATTTTTTGTTTTACTGGTAAGCCTTTTAGATTGAGAGACATGTTCTTCTGAGATTTGAACTGACATCCATTTGACATTACGTGTTGTGAAGAAATGAGGGATGTTTTTCCTCTCCAAACAACATAGACATCATAACGGTCATGGGAATATGGTCAGCACATCAATCACAAAGTGTATACATGTTTGTTCCTATGTAAGACGACGCCGTGTGATGACTAAAACGGGATGTTGACATGTTTTCCGCCAGAAAATATGCATGGTTATATTGTGTATTTTGAAGTCAATTGAAGCAGCATGAAGGAAAAATAACATGAACAATTCTAAAGGATTCAGCTAGAATATTACGTTATTCCCTTTGAAGAGAAATACAACAGCAGTTGGCGAGCTCTGCACGAAATACTCGGAAACGGAGGTATATGAAAACTATCATCTTAGAACCAGACTTGCTCAGAAGAAGGTGAGAGACTCGTTGGCACAATACGAGGACAGCCAATGGTTGAAAGAGAGACAACGTGACCGCAGTGTGAAGACTATATCTCTGTGTGGATAAACACACACATTTACGTTTCATGGGAAAACAGGGGGCCTCCAAACACGTTGTGTGAACGCATCATGGCGTTGTCGTCTAGTTTCTCGGTGTTTACCTGATGGATGACATGATCAGTAAGTGGGGAGGAAGAGAGGCAGGAAAACAGCTTGTACTGCATAGTAAATTCCAGCTCTGCCAGACACTAGGCAGCGCTTTATTACTTTTCTAAGTAAATATATAATTTAGCAAGTCACTTCCTCCTTATGCAGGATCACTAGACTGTAGCTGTGCTGTTCTTACGCTGAGAGCTTTTTGAACGGAAATCTTATAAGACGGCTCTATAGCGGGATGAATGGCATGGATAGTTCTAAGGTCACTGGATTAAGTTATATAGTGCATACAGTTTTCAGTTATAGTACAGCAATCATCAATATGAATTAAAACACTTAAAAAAGTTTCAAAACAGTGCTTGGTGCAATGAGAACCGTCGGAGGAACTTCCTTGCAAGATTATTGACTACAAACATTGTATAACGCAATAAATATGTATTACGGTTGCAATTAGGCTAAATGTCAGACCACTTGAGACCACTTGATCTCATCTTAAAATATGGAGTGTATTGCAATTAGTTTTGTTTTCATTTGTTTGTGTTTTAACACATTGCCTCAAGGAAGTGCTAAAAATGTATGGTTCTTTTGGAATCTTAATGAGAAAGGGAAAAGTTGAAGTCGGAAGTTTACATACACTTAGGTTGGAGTCATTAAAACTCGTTTTTCAACCACTCCACTAATTTCTTGTTAACCAACTATAGTTTTGGCAATGTCAGTTAGGACATCTACTTTGTGCATGACACAAGTCATTTTTCCAACAATTGTTTACAGACAGATTATTTCACTTATAATTCACTGTATCACAATTCCAGTGGGTCAGATGTTTAGATACACTAAGTTGACTGTGCCTTTAAACAGCTTGGAAAATTCCAGAAATTATGTCATGGCTTTAGAAGCTTCTGATAGGCTAATTGACATAATTTGAGTCAATTGGAGGTGTACCTGTGGATGCTTTTCAAGGCCTACCTTCAAACTCAGTGCCTCTTTGCTTGACATCATGGGAAAATCAAAAGAAATCAGCCAAGACCTCCACAAGTCTGCTTCATCCTTGGGAGCAATTTCAAATGCCTGAAGGTACAAACCTGAAGGTTCATCTGTTCAAACAATAGTATGCAAGTATAAACACCATGGGACCACGCAGCCGTCATACCGCTCAGGAAGGAGACGCGTTCCTAGAGATGAACGTACTCTGGTGCGAAAAGTGCAAATCAATCCCAGAACAACAGCAAAGGACCTTGTGAAGATGCTTGAGGAAACAGGTATGAAAGTTTCTATATCCACAGTAAAACGAGTCCTGTATCGACATAACCTGAAAGGCCACTCAGCAAGAAAAAAGCCACTGCTCCAAAACCGCCATAAAAAAGCCAGACTACGGTTTGCAACTGCACATTGGGACAAAGATTGTACTTTTTGGAGAAATGTCCTCTGGTCTGATGAAAACAAATAGAACTGTTTGGCCATAATGACCACCGTTATGTTTGGAGGAAAAAGGGGAAGGCTTGCAAGCCGAAGAACACTATCCCAACCGTGAAGCACGGAGGTGACAGCATCATGTTGTGGGGTTGCTTTGCTGCAGGAGGGACTGGTGCACTTCACAAAATATATGGCATCATGAGGGTGGAAAATTATGTGGATATATTGAAGCAACATCTCAAGACATCAGTCAGGAAGTTAATGCTTGGTCGCAAATGGGCCTTCCAAACGGACAATGACCCCAAGGCATACTTCCAAAGTTGTGGCAAAATGGTTTAAGGACAACAAAGTCAAGGCATTGGAGCGGCCATCACAAAGCCCTGACCTCAATCCCATAGAAAATTTGTGGGCAGAACTGAAAAAGCGTGTGTGAGCAAGAAGGCCTACAAACCTGACTCAGTTGCACCAGCTCTGTCAGGAGGAATGGGCCAAAATTCCCCCAATTTATTGTGGGAAGCTTGTGGAAGGCTAGCTGAAACGTTTGACCCAAGTTAAACAATTTAAAGGCAATGCTACCATATACTAATTGAGTGTACGTAAACTTCTGACCCACTGGGAATGTGATGAAGAACTAAAAGATGAAGTAAATCATTCTCTCAASTATTGTTATGACATTTCATGTTCTTAAAATAAAGTGGTGATCCTAACTGACCTAAGACAAGGAATTTTTACTAGAATTAAATGTCAGGAATTGTGAAAAACTGAGTTTAAACATATTTGGCTAAGGTGTATGTAAACTTCCGACTTCAACAGTTGCTAATATRTTATATCTGCAAAACTGCCTAATGCAAAAATCCAAATGAGAGGATTTTAAGCAACTAACAACACCCATCTCTGTAGCTATTGAACCAAATTGACCCCTACAACACACATTTTTGCAAGCTACTAGAGAGATAACACCAAATTCTTATGGAAAAAACATATTAATTACAAAGTAATAAGCATTCACGTTGAATTGTGTTTTATGGTTGAGGTGAATAAATACATACCGTTAGTGAGCCTCATAGCGTGATGCAGCTCCAGCAGGAGGGCTTCATTTCCTCTGTGCTTTCTGCATCATTAATGATGTAATTGATTTATGGCTAAAAACCAGCCCGATCCCACCTGCGAATATCACAATAAAGATTAACATTTGTCAGAAGCCCCGGCAGCATCTATTCCGGGATGGAGAGCTCAGGGAGAATTAGTTRGATAGGAAAAGCATGAGGCTAATTTACCTATATATATAGTATACATATATATTATTATTGTATTATTATTATTAGTATTATATTATTATAGTACCTCCCTAGACTGCAGTCACTCTTGTTGTAAATATTGTGACTTTTTAATCAGCAAGAGTCAACRAGGATGTGGTGCTGCGGTAGGGTAGGGAGGGGGGAGAGGGAGAGGAGAGAGAGAGTGAAAGGACGAGAGCGGGGGAGTCGATTCATCCTCTTGCTGCTTTTTCCCACTGACATGTTCGCTGTTCGCAATCCACCCATGTAATCCATCACAGAAACATTRATTGTGTGCGGGGCTCTTCCAGGTCTCTAGTACAAAGTCGCTAATGACGGGCCTGTCATCGTGACTCTTCCCCAGGAAGGGAGCTTGGAGAGCGGGGTGGGCCTTTGCCAAGCTTCCTGGACCTCCGGGAGGCCCAGCCGGGGCCAAGCCTTAACCTCCTAACTTCTCTGGGTCACCTGATCAAGACATATATCCCAAAGCAGTATCCCAGGAGAAACAGTCACTGTTGAGACTTCTTCACCCAATGAGACAGTGTTCTTTTAGACATTTTAAACATGTCCAGACACCGTAGACTATAGACTATAAAAAAAAGGAGAGCATTGATGGATTGCAGACACGGATATGTCTCGGTTGGACGTGCCTCAGTATCTTGGCTGTTTAAAGCTCTGACCCGGTAATTACCAGCAACTCCTGTGCAACCTCAGCGCTCTGCTCTCTCTCTGCCCCCAATGTCTATGTGTTCACCGGTGGAAAAGGTATTGCTAATGACAGAAGAAGGTTACCCAATTTATCTTCAGGCAAAAACCTTTCAAAGCAAGACTCCCATATCCCCACTGAGCACAGATTGCTAGAAGGCAAAAATACAGCAAATAGCAACAGCTGGGACTTTAAGCCAGGTCCAGACCAGGCTAAGAAATAACACAACCAGAAAATCATTTCAATTTTTCACACTTCGAGAACATGTGGAGGTCTCTCACAAGGGTTGCCCTCTAAGAGAGTATAGGCTCTTGGAACTTCCATTATGGATTAAATAATATATGCTGTGGGCAAGGATATGTGTGTGGTTTACCGTTTATACGATTTAAATTATATAGAGTATATTCTCTACCGCAAAGAATATAGTAGCAGCTGTGGAGTATATGTCTTGATACTACTGTTGATTGAGGCCCCATTCATTTCAAATAGTACAGGTAAAGGTGAAAACTATTGTTTTACTATCCTTGTGGGGACAAAACAATTGATTCCCATTCAAAATCCTATTTTCCCTAATCCCTAACCCTAACCCTAAACTAACCCTTCACCTAAAATAGCCTTTTTCCTTGCTGGGACTGGCGAAATGTCCCTACTTCTCTGAATTGCTGTTGTTTTACTCTCCTTGTGTGGACTTCAGGTCTACACGCACGCACGCACACGCACACGCACACGCACACGCACACGCACACACACACACACACACACACACACACACACACACACACACACACACACACAGGCGTCATGCACCCATTATTTTAGAGGGGACATAATGACAAAGTAAAAACAGGTTTTTATACATTTTTTCCAATGTATTAAACATCTAAAAATCTAATATCACATGTACATAAGTATTCAGACCCTTTACTCAGTACTTTGTTGAAGCACCTTTGGCAGAGATTACATCCTCAAGTCTTCTTGGGTATGACGCTACAAGCTTGGCACAATGGATTTGGGGAGTTTCTCCCATTCTTCTCTGCAGATCCTCTCAAGCTCTGTCCGATTGGATGTGGAGCGTTGCAGCACAGCTATTTTCAGGTCTCTCCAGAGATGTTTGATCAGGTTCAAGTCCTGGCTCTGGCTGGGCCACTCAAGGACATGGAGTACTGCAGAGATGGTTGTCCTTCTGGAAGGTTCTCCCCTCTTCACAGAGGAACTCTGGAGCTCTGTCAGAGTGAACATCGGGTTCTTGGTCACCTCCCTGACCAAGGCCCTTCTCGCCCGATTGCTTAGTTTTGCCGGGCAGCCAACTTTAGAAAGAGTTTTGGGGGTTCCTAACTTCTTCCATTTAAGATTTATTAACATCTTTATTTAACTAGGCAAGTCAGTTAAGAGCAAATTCTTATTTACGGGAACGGGGGCCTGGGATTAAAAATAAAAATAAATACATTATACACAAACAAACAAAACACACATCACAACAAGAAAGACAACACTACATAAAGAGAGACCTAAGACAACAACATAGCAAGAGCAAGGCAGCAACACATGACAACACAGCATGGTAGCAACACAACATAACAACAACATGGTACCAACACAGCATGGCAGCAGCATAAAACACGGTACAAACATTATTGGGCACAGACAACAGCACAAAGGGCAAGACGGTAGAGACAACAATACATCACGCTAAGCAGCCACAACTGGCAGTAAGAGTGTCCATGATTGAGTCTTTGAATGAAGAGATTGAGATAAAACTGTCCAGTTTAAGTGTTTGTTGCAGTTCGTTCCAGTTGCTAGCTGCAGCGAACTGAAAAGAGGAGCGACCCAGGGATGTCTGTGCTTTGGGGACCTTTAACAGAATGTGACTGGCAGAACGGGTGTTGTATGTGGAGGATGAGGGCTGCAGTGGATATCTCAGATAGGGGGGAGTGAGGCCTAAGAGGGTTTTATAAATATGCATCAACCAGTGGGTCTTGCGATGTGTATACAGAGATGACCAGTTTACAGAGGAGTATAGAGTGCAGTGATGTGTCCTATAAGGAGCATTGGTGGCAAATCTGATGGCCGAACGGTAAAGAACATCTAGCCGCTCAAGAGTACCCTTACCTGACGATCTATAAATTATGTCTCCGTTATCTAGCATGGGTAGCATGGTCATCTGAATCAGGATTAGTTTGGCAGCTGGGGTGAAAGAGGAGTGATTACGATAGAAAAAAACAAGTCTAGATTTAACTTCAGCCTGCAGCTTTGATATGTGCTGAGAGAATGACAGTGCAYYRTCTAGCCMTACTCCCAAGTACTTGTATGAGGTGACTATCGCAAGCTCTAAACCCTCAGACGTAGTAATAACACCTATGGGAGGAGGGGCATTCTTCTTACCAAACCACATGAACTTTGTTTTGGAGTTATTCTGAACAAGGTTAAGGGTAGAGAAAGCTTGTTGGACACTAAGAAAGCTTTGTTGTAGAACATTAACACAAAATCTGGGGAGGGGCCAGCTGAGTATAAAACTGTATCATCTGCATATAAATGGATGAGAGAGCTTCCTACTGCCTGCGCTATGTTGTTGATGTAAATTGAGAAGAGTGTGGGGCCTAAGATCGAGCCTTGGGGTACTCCCTTGGTGACAGGCAGTGGCTGAGACAGCAGCTTTTCTGACTTTATACACTGCACTCTTTGAGAGAGGTAGTTAGCAAACCAGCCCTAAGACCCCTCAGAGATACCAATACTCCTTAGCCGGCCCACAAGAATGGAATGGTCTACCGTATCAAAAGCTTTGGAGACCACTGTGTTCTTGGGGACCTTCAATGCTGCAGAATTTTTTTGGTACACTTCCCCAGATCTGAGCCTTGACACAATCTTGTCTCGGAGCTCTCCGGACAATTCCTTTGACCTCATGGCTTGGTTTATGCTCTGACATACACTGTCAACTGTGGAACCTTCTATAGACAGGTGTGTGCCTGTCCAAATCATGTCCAATCAATTGAATGTACCACAGGTGTAGTCCAATGAAGTTGTAGAAACATCTCAAGGATGATCAATGGAAACAGGTTGCACCTGAGCTCAATTTCGAGACTCATAGGTAAGTGTCTGAATACTTATGTAAATAAGGTATTTCTGTTTTTTATTTTTTTATCAATTAGCAAAAATTCCAAAACCTGTTTTTGCTTTGTCATTATGGGGTCCTGTGTGTAGATTGATGAGACATGTTTTTTCATCCATTTTAGAATAAGGCTGTAACGTAACAAAACGTATAATAAAAAAATAAAAATAGCTGACAGGTCATTTTTATAAATCATAAAATGTGGGCTTAAAAATAAAGTTTAGTAATTAATGTAACATAAAAAAAAGACACATTTGCGGGCCTTTGTGCCCCCTACGAGCATGACGCCACTGCACGCATGCACCCCCCAAAACACACACACACACACACACACACCACACACACACACACACACACACACACACACACACACACACACACACACACACACACACACACACACACACACAGTGAACAAAAAGAAAATAAACTGACTGGGATAATAACATATAATGGCTGAAGATCAGAGAGAGTGTGACGGACTGGGTGATCAAGCTGAAAAAAAAATTGAGGAAAGACGTCCACAGCTGTTAGCAGCTAAACACTGATTAAACACTGATTAATCAACTGAGGCTGGGGGAGTTTTTCAAGCATTCGCCAACCACTTCTACAGGCCTGAGTAGATAGATACGCAATCATGAGGTATTGTGATTCAGAGTACTTTTAGCTTCTTAATAAGACTGTGGTTGCCGATCAATGTCAATGTATTCCATTGTGAAATGTTTAAATAATTGAATCTCTATCAGATTCCAGGTTTGCCCAAAATGCTAATGTATACTTAATGAGTGGACAACTAGGCTAGTTAATAGGCCTTGAAGTCGGATCCTTATCTCTGAACAGCAAATTCTCCAGTGTTAAAGGGATACTTTGGGAGGGCCTTCATCTACTTCCCCAAAGTCAGATGAACTTGTGGATACCATTTGAATGTTTCTGCGTGTGGTTTGACGGGCGGCACACAACTGACCCAGCTTGTCCGGGTTAGGGGAGGGTTTGGCTAGCCGGGATGTCCTTGGCCCGTCACGCTCGCCAGGTGTACAGTGTTTCCTCCGACACATTGGTGCGGCACTGGTTACCACCCATGACTGTATTTGTTAGTGTCAGAGACATGGTTGTTGTATTCATACATGTTCAGTCCTGTGACCTTTACCAAGTGAGCTCCTAAGTGAATATATAATTAATAAATGAAATGATTTAACACATTACAACAAATATTTAATAAGGCTTTATTTTGAGGGACTAGTTTTACCCTAATACAATTGCCTCAAGGTTTTCAGGCCTGCAAGTCACATTCGATCAGTTTAGAAAAATGTATGTTATTTATATTTGAGTATAAATTGAGTTAATCAATCAATGTAGAATCGATGCAGTAATTGAGCTAACCCTACTTAGCAATTGCACTAGAACTAGTTCAAAAACATAAATATTGAAAGAAATAATTCTAAAAATAAACCAACAATAGAGCATGCTGGTAAATATGATAATGAAGGGTGTGTTTTTTGTTTAAAACTGGTTATTAACACCAACAATGGGGTTCTTTTAGAAGCAATGAGTGTTAACTGAACACTTACAGAGTTAATGTAATACCTGAATCAACACTGGAATGCTACACTGAAAAATCAACACTAGGTAACAATGGCCAATTTGCTGTGTGGCATCTCCACCGCAGGACATCATTTTCGGGCAACTCTGCCCGGCCTAAGCCACCCTCCTGGCGTCTCCAAGGACCGGGATAATGGAAATGCCCGGCCATTCATCTCCAAACCACAGATTCTATGTTCTCTGCTGTCATTCACACCACACGAACGACAGGACACCCAACGATTTGAAGCGCACACCGTTTTGACACCGCGATGCTCCGCTGAACATCCACTGTGTGTGCGGCATCCACAGAAGGTAACCCACTATGCCTGTTTGGCAGCACTGATGAAGGGATTACAGAGGAGGAAGAGGCCATTTTAGCCAGGAAATTGCTGTATTAAAGCACAGCAGACTGCATGGATGCATCCTTAATAACACCCTATTCCCTATATAGTGCACTATAGAGCTCTGGTCGAATGTAGTGCACTATATAGGGCATAGGGTGTTATTARGGATGCATCCATGCAGTCTGCTGTGCTTTAATACAGCAATTTCCTGGCTAAAATGGTCAAAAGTAGTGCATATACAGGGAATAGTGTGTCATTTGGGACGAAGAATGGCTTCAGTAATATAGTCATAAAAGCGTAGCATGAAAAATGTGCATATGGATCAGGCAATAAACATACTTGCTCGGTGTTGGAAGTTTTACAAGAGTTTCACTTTCGGCTAATGCGCCATGAAATGTGACTGAAGCTGTATGGATATGTCCATAAAAAAACTTTGAGCGAAATTAAAATTATGTAAATGACAGGCAGGTCCCATGTAAGAAAGCATTTCATAAATTTTCGGTGCTTTGACATAATTGCGAGCTCTAAATCTATGATCGCTCTAACAAAAGCCAGGCCCATACTGAGGTTGACATTTATTGAGTTTCACCTTTGTGGCACAATAAAACGAGGGAAAAGGTAGGCAGGCAGCAGGCAGGAGAAGTGTGTTCAGAAGAGAACCTGGAACATGAGCTGAACTGACTGAAATATAGAGAAAATTATAGGCTGCAGCGTATGAATATAAAAGGAGAAAATTGGAGCAGCATTTAATTAGGACCTTGCTATTGATTAAGTCAGGGGAGGTATTTTATGAGGAGTTTGATGTACCAGGAATGATTTACTTTTTCATCTGGCAGCAGGCTAGAAAACAGGAGTTGATCCATCCTCTGGAAATATGGTGCTGTCAAATGAGGAAATTGAAGATAAGTGAAGAGAATATTGGTATATACGAGGCTGTGTGTCTGTCTGTGTGTCTGTGTGTCTGTGTGTCTGTGTGTCTGTGTGTCTGTGTGTCTGTGTGTGTGTGTGTGTGTGTGTGTGTGTGTGTGTGTCTGTGTGTCTGTGTGTCTGTGTGTCTGTGTGTCTGTGTGTCTGTGTGGCTGTCTGTCTGTCTGTCTGTCTGTCTGTCTGTCTGTCTGTCTGTCTGTCTGTCTGTCTGTCTGTCTGTCTGTCTGTCTGTCTGTCTGTCTGTCTGTCTGTCTGTCTGTCTGTCTGTCTGTCTGTCTGTCTGTCTGTCTGTCTGTCTGTCTGTCTGTCTGTCTGTCTGTCTGTCTGTCTGTCTGTCTGTCTGTCTGTCTGTCGTCTGTCTGTCTGTCTGTCTGTCTGTCTGTCTGTCTGTCTGTCTGTCTGTCTGTCTGTCTGTCTCTGTCTGTCTGTCTCTGTCTGTCTGTCTGTTCTGTCTGTCTGTCTTGTCTGTCTGTCTGTCTGTCTGTCTGTTCTGTCTGTCTGTCTGTCTGTCTGTCTGTGGTGTGTGTGTGTGTGTGTGTGTGTGTGTGTGTGTGGTGTGTGTGTGATGGCTGCATCTTGGAACAGCTAAGCTAAGATGAAGTGGAGTGTGGTGTTGACGCTGCTGCTGTGTGTGTCTGTCGGTCTCTGTGGTTCTACCCTTTATGCTGCTGCAGATTGATGCCCTCCGCCATACAGCAAGAGGCGTTCTGATAGGATGAACTTGTTTGGTATCCATTGCAGACTGTTGTCACTCAGATTGAACGGAGAAAATCTATATAATCTATATACAGGTGTTCTATCTTAATTTGACCTGTTTTTCAATGCAGGAAAATAATCCTGCAGCAACAGGAAAAGTGAATTATTATGTAGATTAGAATGTTTGTATGGTTTGATGCATTGTTTTGTTAGGATGAATCAAATCTGACATTTTAAAGTGGAAATTACAAACTATAGAATCCTTTTTAAACCTGGAATACATTACAATTTGTTCTCTGCGACAACAGAGTGAGCAAATTAAAATATTACGTCTGTACCAATAATTTCCTTGCATGAGACGCACACGCACACGCACAAGCACACACACACCAATCCCCTCCATGGCTGTGTGACTGAACAGCGCCTAAAGCCTGTCCTGCTCTGTTGGGGTGTAACTGATTCCTGTCCACCCGTCACAGGTGCTCTTCTTCCTGCTGATGACAGTACCATCAAAACACTGGTCCCTTCAGCACAGACCACAACAATATGAGAAAAAACACTCTCTCTTTCGCAGTAGCTAACCTTTAGCCTGCTACTGTCAATAGACTGATTAATGCCATGCCAAAAACGTTTTGGCGATGACAGTGGACTGAATACTCAATCTTTCTCTTGAACTGTTATCATTTCAGACTCAGAATACTCATGGAGGAAGAATGTACATAATGGCTCTAAATTCATGTTCCAAATCCCATCTAATGTCATGATTGACATGCGCAGTGGAGTACGAACGAGATAATGTTTCGAGAAGTTGCATATAAATAACGTGTTGAAAAATGACAAAAGTGGTCAATCTGACAATAAGACAAATGGAATGCAAATATTCAGATGTCTTTTCCTGGTATATCCTGAAGAAGAGTCAGAATGCTCTTGGAAAAATGTGAACTCCCATTTGCTCAGATACCGTTGCTATGTACTCCAGTGTACTAAATCCACATCCCTGCTATTTCGGAACATTGTGTTCTTTCTATCCAGCAGCCCTGTAGTGAAGGCATTATAGCTTCACGCACTTTGTTTTCCCCACTGTCAGCCTTGCTCAATCATGTCTCCTTGCTGTCCCACTAGCTGCTCTCGCTCACACAAACACACAAAAGTGCATGCAAGTACACACGCAACAGTAGGCAACACACCCACACCACACACACACACACACACACACACCACACACACACACACACACACAACACACACACCACACACACACACACACACACACACACACCACAACACACACACACACACACACACACACACACACACACACACACACCAACACAACACACACACACACACACACCACCGACCCGCTCTCTCCTGACAATAACAGTCATTATCACCAGCACGAGGAGGCATGGCGCTCCCCAAGATGGAGACAGCCTGGCCACGTGATCTAAAGGTCACACATTAGGGGAGGAGCTTAGAGGAGCGGAGAAGAGGAGTGGGGAACACACAGGGCACAATCACACCGGTACAAAGACACCTCGCTTTGTTCGTTCACTCGCTCTACATTCAGGGTCTATCTCGACTACAGTACACAATACAAGTGGATATAGACGTACTGAGAGCAGACAATGTGAGAGCGCTGCTTGAGATGCTCTGTATCCTAGGCTTAGAGTAATGGATAGCGTAAAGTAGCAAACGTGTGTTTTGATCATGTAGCGCTTAAATATTGCACACCTTTCCGTTGTACAAAGAAGGTCATTTCCATGTAAAAGGACCCATGAGCACTGGCGTAACAGATACGAGCTCTGGGGGCCCATGTTTGTCATTCATAAACCTTTTTAATTTGCATATGTACTAGGAAGCTAAGTGTTTGTATCCTGGGCTTCAGGACTGTGGCTGAAAATAAAATAAATKAACTGATTGAGCGTGTATGGGGGATATGGGTGAACACATGCCATGGTCAAGGCTACGATGGTGCCAGTGCAATGAGTAGAGCTTACTCAGGTGCTCAAAAGCGCATGTCAGACCGGGAGCCTAATGCTTTTTTAGGTAGTTCTTTATGAGTTTTAGTTTAGAAAACGATCTCCCTGCGGAAGCAACAGTTACAGAGATGATAAAAACAGCTTGATTGCCGTAGCAACATCAGGGAAACTGGGCAGAAGGGAGGGGTTATTAAAATGCAGCAGTTCTGCAAGATCTTTAATTGAGCTTCTCGCCTTCTCCTTAATGGCTGGCCCCAACACGTTACGGAAAGAGATKAACTGTATCGGAAGCTCTGGGGACAGGTCTACTGGATACTGGACAGACAATAAATTGCCAGRTGCAAACAGATTATCATCTTTAGGGGATAACAGCGTTTCGCGATTTCGTTTATACTGGTGAACCAGAGGTTGAGTAGTGTATTTGCAATATCAACTGTGTTACGACAGTGCCCATGGGCACCCACATGTGACGTTCATAGGAGTATGTCAAATTGGGTGTCAAATGAAATCTAAGAGTCTATATTTTTGAGAAATTAAAACATACACAGTATACATTTTCCGACCATTTTCCATCCCGAAAAATTAGGAATAAGCAAAGGCTTTGATTTCTGTCAAACAGAAGGAAAGGGGTTCTTAGAAAATATCTACCAGAAAAAGTATTTAAAAAGGTATAAAAAATACATAAAAATACAATAATGTTGAAGTAAAGACCCCTGCCAACTAATATCAACACATATTTGGTTTTGGAGAAATATTTCTGCCTACCCCAAGTTTAAGAAACATTGCCTTGTACCTTGAAATTCTGTTACCAAAACCCCACATATCTTTAAGATATTTTGTACTGAGCTATCCAAACTTTTGAACCCAACTGTGGTTTGTGACTACTACGAGTTTTGCTACGGCAAAATTTGGACTTGTTTGGGCGCAGAACTCATTGAAATAATAGACAGTGTGTAGAATAATACCCAAATATGCAAAGAAGGATATTGCATATTTATACCTTTGTCTACCTATTTAGGATACATCATCATGAAAGACATATCCATAATTATGAATTTCTGTGTAGTACAGATCAGAAACACACGAGGAAATTTCATTACCGCAATTCCGTTACTGGGTGTAAATCCACTTCACTTACTGTAATTCAATAACCAAAATCAAAATGTTCAAAGTCAATGTGCTAATTAGTCACTAACCAAGAAACAACTTCATCAGATGACAGTCTTATAACATGTTATACAATAAATTTATGTTTTGTTCGAAAATGTGCATATTTGAGGTATAGATCATAGTTTTACATTGCAGCTACCATCAAAAATATCACCAAAGCAGCCAGAATAATTACAAGAGAGCAACGTGAAATACTAAATACTCATCATAAAACATTTATGAAAAATACAGGTGTACAGCAAATGAAAGATAAACATCTTGTGAATCCAGCCAATATTTCCCGATTTTTTAAGTGTTTTACAGCGAAAACACAATATGCATTATATTAGCTTACCACAATAGCCACACACACAAACACATTTATTCAACCGCATAGATAGCATTTGCAAAAACCAGCAAAAGATATAAAATTAATCACTAACCTTGAACAACTTCATCAGATGACAGTCTTATAACATCAGGTTATCAATACACTTATGTTTTTGTTCGAAAAATGTGCATATTTAGAGCTGCAAACCGTGCTTATACATTGTGAAATTGTAGCAACATTTCCCAGAATGTCAGGAGCTATTTGGACACTCACCTAATCTGACCAGAACTCATCATAAACTTTACATAAAAATACTTGTTGTATGGCAAATGAAAGATACACTGGTTCTTAATGCAACCACCCGTGTTAGATCTTTTAAAAAATAACTTTACCATAACAAACAGCTTGCGTTATTGCGAGACAGCGCCGCAAAAACGGCGGAGAATAGAAATAAATTTTCCACAGAAATAACGAAATACATCATAAATTGTTCTTACTTTTGCTGAGCTTCCATCAGCATCTTGTACAAGGAGTCCTATTTCCAATATAAATCGTTGTTTGGTTTTAGAATGTCCTTTTCTCCTGTCGATTCGTGCCACAATGCTAGCCAATGTGATGAAGTTCCCAGTTTTCTCTCGACGCAAAGAACGGAAAACTCCAAAAGTCCCAATAAACGTTGAATAAACTGATGAAACTCGGTTGAAAAAACCTACTTTATGATGTTTTTCTAATATGTATCAAATAAAATCAGATCCGGAGAATATTAGCCGTGTATACGAACGCTTATCAGAAGACAATATGGAGGTGCTTCGTGCGCCTAGGTAGAGAAAGGAAATTCCTGACCTGCCACTCCAAAAAGCTCTTGTTCGACCTCAGATCATGCTAGACACCCCATTCCACCTTCCACTGCCTGTTGACATCTAGTGGAAGGCGTATGAAGTGCATGTATATCGATAA
>NC_036840.1:10770076-10808493 GCF_002910315.2 Salvelinus sp. IW2-2015 | reverse complement strand
TAGTTGACGAGACGGGAAACCAAAGAATATTACCCAAGAGAGAATAAAAAGAAAAAGACCCCATATATTCAGCAAAGAATATTACTCAGATATTGGCACAGGGGCCACGCCCAAACAGGGATGTTTGTATCGGGGGGCAACACACAGGGCGACGATCTTACGGGCTAACTATTCGAGCGGAGGGGAAAATTGCTTCCTTATTCACCTTTCCGGACCTTGCGTAGCGGGCCACCTATATCTCACTTTTATCACCCCCGGTTATCAGGTTTAAACAACAACACAACAAACCCTTATTCATTCCCACAATCTTAACACGACGGGGCGGCCCTAGGTCACTTATGTTAAGCCGCGGACGCACGAGGAGGCACAAAACAAATCCACCCCTATCACTACACCATATGATTACATTACGCGGGACATCTATTTTATCATATCAAAGAAACAAGAACAAAACACACAAACAAATTCTTTAGAGCACACAGCACACACAAGCACACACCCAGGCAGTCTCATTTTTCCATCCAATCTGTTACAATTAAGCATAAGCCCCCTAAAAAACACGACCCCGTTCTTTCCTCCCTCCCTTTGTGTTTACTATTTGTAGGAAAAACAAGACCTTGGTGGCATTATCACCGAGCACGAGGAGGGCATGGTGCTCCCCAGAAGATGGACACAGCCTGCGGACGGACCCCCATCTCGGAACACATCCATTCGGGATAGAGAGGGAAAACTGTTAAATTAAATAATCTTAATTTTAATTAATGCAAATTAATGATTGGATCACCCCACAATTCTCAAGTGAAGGGAAGGAGGAAAGCTCTAAGAAAGGGGGGGAGGCATTTTTTGTGTGGTGTAACAATACTGGAAACAGAAGAGACAAACAAAATCAAACAACCAGAAGTACTCATAAATGCCCCTTCCTCCTTTGTCTCTCTCGTCTCGTCTATCACTCCGTTCTTTTTATCTTTTATGGGTTTCTCTCCTCTCTTCGACTTAACAAGTAACACAACCATACAAGGGGGCTAGACTATGGGTAGTGAGAGGCGTGGACCGTCCCTCCCCCGCACGCGAGATGACAACAGTTCCGCTCCTTCTCTATCATTGTAATGGTGATGCTCTGTGTTGCTTCGTGTCTTTTGATTTATTTGCTTTCTCCCTCAGCTTCATTCCTTAGTAAGATTCTTTAGTGTTAAATTGTTTCTTCGGGTCCTATGTTGGCTGGGTGGAACTGGGGCGATAGCGAAAAGAGATAAGAAAGGACAAGGAAAAAAACGAATAGAATAGTATTTAGACCGTGGCCTATTTTTATGATGTATTTGTCTGTTTATACTTTATTATTTTTCCTAGTCCACCCCTACCTGTGGCGCCGCGTGGTGGGACTCCGCTCAACATTATGAGAAGGTCATTATCCATGTACATAAGGACCCATGAGCACTGGCGTTAACAGATTACGAGCCTGGGGGCCCATGGTTTGTCGATTCATGAAACCTTTTAATATTAGACAGATTTAGGTTTGTTTGAGGCTTAGGGGGAAGGGGATCGAGTAGGAGTGGTTTTGAAAATATTTTTCTGCGCCTTCCAAGAGAAAGACTGATAAAGACTGTAACCACACACAATCCTTTCAAAAAAATAAAATAAGACTGATTTATCGATGATTTGTGATTGTGTACAAGATAGAGATTATGGTGGTTTTATTTTATTGTGTAGCTTAAAGTGACAAACCCCACAATATCCAATGGTCAAGGCCTACGAATGGGGCCAGTAGCAATGAAGCTTAAGGCTCTATTTTCATGCTGGTGTGCTTGTACAAGATGCGGGTTTTCACCGCTCGCAAATTTGGGGCCGGGAGCCTGGTTTAGTGTCTCGTCTTTGTTTGGTTGTGAACCGCGTGTCAAGGTCTCCTTCTTATTTTGAGAGTGACGTTTTTGGGGCTTCTCTGGGTGTTAGAGGGGAAGGAAGAAGGACGGGCATCTCTCCTCGGCTAGAGAACGAGAGAGGCAAGCAGTTACAGATGATGTGATTAATTAAAGCAGCTCTTTGTTTGTGTTCCTCCTCTCGCTCCCCATCACGGGGCAAACGAATCAACATGTGGCGTAAACGGGACCCCGCCCGCAAAGGAAGGGTGGAGATGGTTGTTTTATTTATGGGCACAATGAAACAGGCGCGGCGCAGTGGTTCTTCCAAGGGGAAGTCTCCCTTAGAGATTTGTTAATGCATTAAATCATGACAACATATCCCCCCTTCCCACACTCACTTAGTGGCGAGGCGGGGCCCCAACACGTTACGGAAAGATGAGAATGGGGAGAAGCCCAGGGTAAATGAGAAAGGCGCGGGATAGGGAGTGAATAAAACGGAAAAAGCAAATCGTGGGGGGAGGCAGGGATGTGTTTGCGGTAGCTGGGATTGGGTGACTAAGGACGAAGACGATTATGAGGGGGAACCCTTGTGGCCAGATGGCGGGAAATACTATATTTATCATATCTTTTTTAGGTCGCGAAGTGGGCGGGCCGCGTGGTTGGGGTTGGCGCGGTACACTTCTCTTTATTAACTTATAATACTAAGGTGAAAAAACCAAAGACCGCTTGCTTCCTAAATAGATGAGATAATAAATTAAGCAAAATATCCAACAATGTGTTAACAGACCAATGTGAGCCCATGGGGTCAGACGCGCGTCGTCGAGGGGAAAAAGGGATACTTTAACCCCACCTTCTTAAAGTGGGCGTTAGTGTTTATATTCTCTCCATACCCACCCTAAAATGCGCGCGCGTTTTCGTGCCATCTAAATGGAATTCCCTCAAGAGCTCCCTCCTTTCAATATAAATATTCGCAACGTTTTTTGTCCAAACATGGTGGTTTTAAACTTTTATTTCTCCCACTTTTTATACAGGCGCACGTGCGTGATACATATTTTTTTCTCGCCACTATTTCATTTATATTCGCCCCGGACACATATAATATATAGAACTCAACAGCCAAAGGGCCTAATATAGAATTTCCTGTTCTCATTTATTACCTTATGATAGTGTTTAGTGCTGTCGCGCATTCTTAAGCGAAGGTATGTATTATGTCGTTTTGACGGCAAGGGAACTGGATTTAAGGCAGGGTGGAAGGGTGAAAAAAAAACTGGATTAAGCACTTGGGCGAAAATTTTATATATTTTCCAAGGTTTGATTTAAAAAGGTATAAAAATACATAAAAATACGGATAGAGGTGTGTTTTGTAACCCTACGGAAGGGAGCCGGCCTGCCCACACATAATATATATCTTAACAACCTACCTATCTCGCTTTTTAGAGAAGAAAAGGTATGTGTCCTGAACGGCGGAAATCCCCCTTTAGAGCCAATTTATAGAGGAGAGCATTGCGCCTCTGTGTCACAACCCGGAATTGGGGACAAGCTAATTCGTGTTACCAAAACCCCACATATCTTTTAGATATGAATTAAAATTTTAATAGCTAGTAGGCTGAAGGCTAAAATCAACATTTTTATATTCTTTTTTTTTGCCCCAATTCTCGGGAGAGCAATGAGGGTTGCTTCGTTGTTTTGTGTAAGAAAACCTCACCACACAATTGATGTTTTTTTCGGGCCCATAAAACCTGGGGCAAGGAATGGTAGAATAGATGTTTTTTTTGAGACTTGTTTCTGGTTTGTGACATCAATTTGAATCAGCTCAGTATTTGATAATTAAAGTAGACAAGTAAAGGGTATAAAGAAATTAAATTTATCCCATATTAATTCGCAAAAGATTTATGTGGATATAATTTTGCATCTGATATTTTGAGTGACCATTATAGTAACTTGATTCTTCTTTCACCTCTCTCAGGAAATTTTTGAGGGGCGAATAACAAAATCATGAGAAACGCTTAGAAAAAATCATATATTTCTCTCCATTAATATTATGAATTATCTGTGATATGTAGTTAAGGCGAGATCACGATAGACGAGCACCGAGGCCCATATATTTTCTTTCATTACCTCTCCCTCCGCTCTGAGTTCGCGTTTACTGGAGATAGGCTTCATTAAATACAACAAAAACTTTCTCAGACTTTACTTGTGAGAGTTTCGTGAGGTTAACTTTGCCGTAAAATCCAAAATGTTTCTCAAAGTCAATAGGTTTTTTCCGTAGTGAGCGAATAAGACAATCTTGTACACCTCGATGTTCCGGGCGCGGTGTCAAAAAACTTCTTGTCAAAAGGAAAGGCAAAATAGGGCTCGGCGCTACCCTCATATCACTCTTGGGCGTAATATATAATGGTACAGACTCGGGGCTTCGCGGGGGCCTTACTTTTGAAAACCCTGCGCCTACAGCTCCGTACCCTATCTTATTCCGTATCAATGCAAACCAATATGGTTTAATAATTTAATCACCAATCTTTATCGTGAGTCTGGAATTTGGAAGGGAAAAATACTACTTCTTACAAACCGAATGTGGTCGCGGTCCACCTAATTATCTTTTGTTCTGCTATTATTTTTTTTTAATTGCTCGAAGATAAAAATGAGAAACTTACAATTTTGCTCTCATGTCAATACCCTTCTCTCACCTACAAGAAAAGTGTGATGAAAAAACTAAGAGAAACCGATGGCGCCTAACCATAAGATTAATACACGTGGCCTCGCTAAATACAAACTGGCTAATAAAATCCCAATAAAGTGATGCGGCGAGGTGGCTATACACATGGCAAACTCCTCATTTATTGAGACGACCATTCCACTAGAATGTACAACAGGCAGATAGAGAACGGCTCGCAGAAAAGTGTGGGCAAAGGAAACATAGAGAAAAATACCTCAAATTTAGGTTTTTTGTTTTTTCTTTATGATATTCTATGAGAAGATACGACTTAACTGCAAAGAGCTTTTTGGAGAGGGGGGGAGGTGGGCGGGGAGGGAAGAAAATGCAAGAAGTATTTGGGATTTCATCGGCGGGGCTTTTCTCTATCTTAGGCGACGGGACTATACTAGGGGCACCATCCAAATATATGTTCATTGTCGTTTTCTGACCTAAAGCTTTTGTTTTCTCTCATAAGGATATATCGAGCGCTTTTTTTATCTTTCCTATACTTCAAGATTTATTTGATACATATTGTTTTACAGCGCGCCCAACAAACAAACTTTCAAAATCAATAAAAAAAGATAGAGATTTTCTATGTTTCAATCCTCGATGCTCTCTCAGTCGGTTAATATCTCCAACGATTAATCTTCTTATTATCTGTTGCGAAAACATAAGTTTTGGATGCTTCTCGTCGTTCTTATTTTTGTCCCACGTCGAGATGTAAAAATTTTTTCATAGGGACGTCATCAAACCAAGGGGTTGTGTCTTATGTGCTCATTTTGTATTGAGAAAAATCGCCAAATGCTCTACTATTTTGGAATATGACGACAGAAGAAAAGGACATTAACATAAAAACAAAAAACAAAACCCACACAACACGCACTCCTCCATATATATGTGGAGAGACAATTAGAGAGAAGAGGCATTTTCTTTCTTTCTCGCAATACTATATTATGTCTTCTGAAAATCGGAAAAAGTCTATTGTTTCAGCTCCAATATTAGTTATATGACGGACAATTTTTACTAAATGAGTCGTTTTTTTTTCATTTCGTTATTTTCCTAATTCTTTGTTGATGAGATATAGGGATAGTAACATAAGTAATAATATACAATATTAAATCTCCAGCCAGAATATTATAGCAAGGAGAAGCGCATGAGTCTACGAACGTTAGGAATTACCCGCAAAAACATAGATACTCTCTCCCTCAATGTGTTAAAGTATAATATTTGTTTAACAACGCCTCCAGTTGTGAAAAAGGTCAGCGGCGTGTGCGGGGGAAAATATTAAAGAAAACATTCAGTTTGTTTTATTTATATTTCTGGTGTGCCCAGTTTTGTGGTCCATTCATGTGACGGGGAGAGCTCTAAGTAATATAAAATAATATATATGTGTGTATTACCCCCAGTTATATAAATAGACTAACTATCTTTTTTTGTGGTTCTCAAAGAGCCTTTATTTTAAGCTGTTGATTGGGGCTGAGATCCCCAAAAAAGCGAGGGAGAGCTTTAGTCATAAAGGCTCTTCGTGAAGGGGCTTTTTTCTTTGGTGGGACTGTTATAGGAATATTGTGATATGCACCTACAACAATTGACGAGGTTTTTGTGGATTTTTTTATAATACACAAAGGCCAGGTTGTGTATTGTGTTTCTCCACACACAAGGATCTTTGTGCACATTTTAACCGGTGGCGGGGGGGTGTAGGGAGGATAGTGGGGCGGGAACCTTATCGTCCTCCCACGCAGGGTGTTTATTTCTCTTGGGGGAAAATAAACAAATATTGTAATTCTTTAGTAGGGGGAGAACTGTTTGTCCTCCCATATAAGAGGGTCCTTCCTTTGTAAAAAAAACCCACTGAATAAAGAATAAAATAAAATTTTGTTTCCTAATACGTTTTAAAGGCGAGAGGTGAGTGCTTATTTTGTTGGACAAGAATACAGGGCCTTTGTTTACAAAAACGCCGCTGTAAAAGATAATTGATTCTCGGGAGGGAGATTTTATATAACATCTTCCCCCCTTTTGTCTGATTGTTTTTTTGCGTCAAAACCCACAGACGCTCTTATTCTATCTTGTGTTATCATCCCAACTGTTGGGGTTTTCACGTTTTTGGTTTTGCGAGAAAGTGGGTGGCTGAGCGGTGTTCCAATTTTTTTCTCCCATTGATTTTGATTTCTGGGATAAAGCACTGAGACGGGCTCCTCAAAAAAAAATTTTGTCGCGATAATATAAGTTTGAGTTGTTTTTGCGTGTGTAAAACCACGGGGCATGCTTTTAAAAAAAAAAAAATTCTCCAAAGGGCTCGGTTGTTTAAAAAAATAAAAAGTCTTTAAGGCTCTTTGTTTAACGAAAAAGGGATTAAATTCCCCCAATTTATGTATTGTTTCAGTGTGGATCTTTCTTATAGTGTGGCTTTGGTGATAACAGGTTTTACTTCTCTGATAGGTGGCTATTTTTATTAAAACATTTGCGCCTATTATAAAATGTTGTATGTCTATTATTAGCGGTATGATTCAAAACAGTGTGATTGGTGGCTCCACAATCAAATTTTGTAATAATTTTCCAGTTATGGCTGCATTTGTGTGGTTGATTAATTTTTGATGGTAAAGCTGCGGTAAAAAAAATGGTGAGGGATATTTAAGGTGGAGTCTGTATCTTAAAAATATACCGGCGCGCCGGCCATTAATAAATAGCAACCAAATATTTCTGAAACAGAAGACACTTTAAAAAAATTAATTGGAAATATAAAATTACATATGTTTTTATTAAGAGAAAACTGTAATCATACTGGATACGAAAGTTGCTCTCTTTCTCTGTGTGCGTGTTGATCTTACTAAAATTTTATTGATCGTACTACTCTGGGTGTCCAGGATTTTTTTGTTGTGTAGAGAGGCTAAACTCTATCCCGGGGTAGGGGGGCAACATTTATTTGGCCCTTTACCGCCCCCAAAGGGGTGGGAGAGGGAGATCATCGCCGGTTAGCGCTGATGATTTTTGTTTTTTCTTCATCTCCGCGTGGTTTTTTCCCAACCTCCAAAGAAACAATTAAAAAAAGGGGTCACGTTATTACATCACACAAATATTGTGAAATATTATTAGCTAGTAAAAAACAATTAATAAAATCAGGAGAAAAATGTAGAGCAATAAAGATACACACCCACATGTTTAATGGCCTCTTCACTCCGTGCGTGGGATTGGACTTGTGATTCAAATGTTAGAGGAATTTCCCTCACTACTTAAATAATTGAGTGACTGGTTATTTTCCCTGCGCTCCAACGTCGTTTTTTTCAAAAATCTGTGCTTTAGTTTGGTTCCTACTTGGCTAAAGTACGCAGTTCTTTTCTCCTTTTTCTGAAGAGGTGCTGCACCACAAGCGGGAGTGCCGGGGGAAAATATGTTTGGGTGAGTTAAGAAATGTATAAAGAGGCGTTGTACAATATATGTTGTTTAAAACCTGGGATGTTAGCAATTTTCTTTCCTCAAGACGCGGTCTGGCTGAGTGAAATGACCACACACTCTGTCTCAAAACTTATGTATGTTCCCCACCTTTCTGCATAAAGTATACCATAATTTTCCCTTTTCTTTTGGTTTCCCCCCTTTTTCAAACCCTATTTTTTTTCCTTTCGTTTGTTTCCTTTGATTTATACTCTTTTATACCGTCTGTAGCCATGTACTTTTCAAACACCGAACCATTTTTTTTATACCCAACTTATCTAGCCGTTTTCTAAATAAACAAGCCAAGACACAAAAGGTTGGGCTTTTGGTGTCACTTTAGGGAATGGGTTTTCCTTTGGTTTTTTTGATAAAGGGGAAAAAGGCTAAAAAAAAAAATTTCTTTTTATTTCTGTGGTGGTGTCCCGAGAGATTAAAAACCTATTATAACTCAAATTAGAACTTTTTTGATTCAAACGAAAAAATTATAATCACATCGTCCAGGAGAGAAGGATGGTACCACACCAGAATGGGACCAATATGTAAATATATAAAATTACTAAATTTAAAGGTTGGGGCGACAACTGCATTCGGATTCTCTTTTTAATCAATGGGGAATTCTTATCTCTTAACCTAAACATAATACAGCGTATACCAGGAGGGGGCCAGATCTCCTTTTCTTCTTTTTCCCATCACCTTTCTTTTATATGTGCCCCTCCTGATTGTAAATGTATGTTTTTTGTTAACAGGGGACAAAAGAAAGATGTGTGTTGGGCCTTTCGTTATGTTAACGGGGCTCTTATGATATTAAGATTACTTCATATATAAAATAAAGAAATTTTTTCCCCCATTTTTTTCATTTCAGTTTTTTTTTTCCACCAGCCGGGCTTACAATAAAGTTTTAAAAATTTTAACCAAACAAATTAACCCAACAAAATGGCCCTTTAAACACTTTTGGTATTTTTTCTGGGAATTTCCCAAAATGGAGGTTTAGAATTTTTTGCTTTACTACGGGCGCAATTTTTATTTTTTAACCAATGCTTTTTTTTTCTATTTTTTACAAAAAAAAAAAAAAAAAACGCAGAAGGGGGGATATAAAAAAACATTTTTTCTAAAAAGTGTAGGCACCGACACCCAAAAACCTTTTTTTGAAAAAACGGTTAAGGGTTTGGATTCATGTTGGTCGGTCGAGGCATTAAAAGAACCGTGGGACAGAACGGGAAAAAGAAAGGACGAAAAACTAAGGACAGGGATAAGAAAAAAAAAAATGTTATTGTGAAAAAGAAGTAAAGAGGAGGTGGGGTGATACGTCGAGGGGATTTTAGTATTTCCGGAGAACCGCCGGTGCGATCAATTAAGTTACAAATATGGCGCACATAGGTGGGGCGGTCCGGAGGCCCACGGGGCTATATATCACGCGGAGAGAGGACCTCGAGTATGTCATCTGAATCTCATGACAATACGGTTTTCAGGTTCATCTTCCAACTGACTGGTTCAACCTAATCCTGAACCAAAATGCATATCTAGAGTCTCGCGGAGTACCTTAAGAAAGGCGGGCAAACGCTCCCACAGGTAGGGAGAAAGCAATGTGCAACTTTTGGTGGCGGGGGGAACAAACGAATATAACAAAGCTCAATCTAGATGTGCAGAACTGAAACTGAAATGTTATTTGTTTGCGACATGAGATTAGTGAAGGGGATGCGGATGTGGGTATTTTTTATGAACGAAGTTAAGGGTGGAAGAGAGTTGGCGGGCGTATCTTACCTTCTTCCTGCTTCGTCGGGTGATCCATACACCTCCTCCGTTGCTTGGTTAGGTGCGGTGGGGGATTGCAGTAGGATGCGAGGATGGCCTTGGCGTAAGAGGGGCCCATTAGTCTCATATCTTCTCGTGTGACACTACTTCTGTCTTCTAGATCTTAAAAAACACAAAGATCGCTTCGGTTAACATTCATACTGCGCTTCCATACAATTACTCCATGTTCATTCAGTCTGACGAACAAATGGTGGGTGGAATATACTTTTATAAGGGGTCTTGTGTCCAATACTATTTCTTAATTTGATATTATGTTTTCTTATATTTTTTAAAAGAGGCTGGTGGCTAGGTGTCGCGGGGGGCCTAATTTCTCATTTTTTTAATGAAAATCGAGTGTGGACCTTTATATTTTCCTATCCAAGATAAGAGGGGGCCGCGACACAGCCCACTTATAATACAGCTCCTCTTAAACCTCCCTAAACCACATTGCCTCATGTCGCGGGGTAATTCTAGATGGTCCTGTAAGAGACCTCTTAATTTGTGTATTTCTTAATAGGGGGAATTTTCTGGACGGTTATGTACATGACCGTGTCGCGCGAAAGAGGTACGTACATAAAACCATCATAAACATTAACCATACCATAACCCACCGCCTCCCCCCTAATGTCATTTTTAACTCGTTAATACTGGGTATTTAGTAATTGTGAGTGTAAGTTACATAAACACAGGGGCTGCTATATATCACACCATAGCGCGTTTATAATAACAAATGTCAAACTTTCGGGGAGTGGGAGCGACTTTTGTTATCTACACTATTTCGGGTTGGGCGATATAGAATGGTAGGCTTACTCTAACCGCGCTAAGCGGAACCCTATTCTAATTTATTTGTGCGCATCAAAAAATATTTCGCGCGACCGGATGTTGCGGCGACTTGAGAACAAGTGGCGCTGATGGTTTTAATTAACCCAATCGCGCGTGTAATTAAAGCGAGTGGGAAACGGTACAGGGTCTGACTCTCTTCAGTTGGTGACCGCAGTAGAGGTAGGGGACGGACGGCCAAGTGAGCTAGAGGATACTTGGCGATTCAGAGGATTATAATTCAGCGAAAGTGGTGATATTCCCTTATGTTTCCTGCAGAAAATCTTCTTTTTGTCATGTGACTCTTGCAAGAGTTAAAATTAATAAGCTCAAATAAGCGTTTCTAATTGAAGTAACAGTGCTCCAAGCGTTGGGATACTTTAACTTTACCCACTCCTCCTGGGTTTAGTTCTTCGGTGTGTTCAAGAATCCCCACATCAATACGAGAGAGACTAAGTGGCGTAAGACTAAAGCGCGCGGTATTTTAGCCCCAGAAAATAACAATTTTTTCTCTTAACCGGCGCGCCAAATGAAGGCGACCGTGGAGGGGGATAGATTACAGATATTTATATATTTTCTTTCGGTTTGAAATAGCTATATTCTTTTTTATATGCAAATAACCTTGGAGGGGAGGGACATACAACAAATGAACACACTGATTTAATTACTATACTTTGTAAATTAACCAGCCATCATTATACCAAGATATTATATCTAAATACGCGTGGTTTAGCGCGCGCGGAGATCTTTAACATTCATCTTTAATATTTATCGTTAAAGTTTTTCTTATAAAAAATTAGGCTCATTTAACCAACAAAATACTGTAACCCAAAGGGCACAGCGACCACGGGCCTGTTCCGCGACAATAATAGTTATATACAAAAACCACAACTGATTAGTGCGGAGCCCCGTTAGATTGTATTGGTGAGGCTTTTTCAGGCAAGGATATCCAATTCAAAGGTAGGGCGAATGACCAAATATCTATGCCTAAACTATATACCCAAAAAGAAAAACAAAACATTTTATTCCTCACAATCTCTATGCAACTTCCGCGCCCACCAACAAATACTCTGGGGGGGCCCCAAACCGCACCCCCAACTGGGTTGATATTCAAATAAAAACAAAAAATGCCGGTTTTTTTAGTGTATTCTCATTTAATTTAAGATTCTTTTTATTCTAATTTGGTGATCAAGATGGGGGAAAAACCGGTTTGTTGATAGACATAATTCGCAAAAAGGAAGAGATATAGGGAATTAAGAAGGTTGGTGTCTATTTGAAGTATTAATTTTTGTGGAGGCGGAGATGGTGGCCAAAAAGGCACTTTTCTCTTGCCCTCCAGGGTAGAAAGAGGGGATAGTTCGCTCCATATAATAGCAGCCTCTAGTCAACTAATCATTAAATAATACACAAGAGCAACAGTTTAATTGTACATAAAGAGAGTGAACACTCAATACTTTACATCTATTACATTGAGTTGAAAAAAAATACAATTTATAGAAAAAAAATAACAAAGGTAAAAACCCCAAAGTGTCATACATTTGGCAAGTCAAAATGAAGGGAGAGTGAATACAAGCGAGGGATCTTCGTTGTGAGTATATATTTACCAGTTCTTGCAATATTCCTCGTAAATCTTTATTTATATAAGGATAGAATTTTCTACTCAAAAGCGAAAACCATCATCCTAAATAGCAATATATATGTATTTGTGAAAACCCACTACTTTCACCATACTTAGAGTGCAACACATATACTTATCTTCTCCACAACCCCACACACCCATCACTCATATATGTGCGGACGGCCGCCTGAGTACCCCGAAATAAGAACATTTTTTTTGTGTCTATTTCATACGACCAGACCCTATGGGCACAAAAAGATAGTGAAAAAATATAAATACAAACTAAAAACCACCATATTGATCAGAGGCTTTTCTATTTCTCAGTGTGTCCCGCACCCCAGCTCCTCATGTTTTCATTTTTAAAAAGGTTATGGGGGGGGGGGCTTTTTTAGTTTAAGCGAGTGCGAAGAGAGTGGTGTTGGTAGGACGCTATTTTTTTATTTATGCGAGACGTATAGGGTGGGATTGTGGGTATCGTATATAAAATATGCTTGTCAGTAGTATTAGTAAGACTAGCAAAAACCAAAAAAAAGGGGTGCGGAAAAAAAAAAATATACATAATGGGGTGCACATGAAAATTTGTTTCCCCCAATTTTTTTCCAGAAGAACACGTGGTCCCAGTTAACTAGTACTTGGTATATTGAGAAGCAAATATCTCTGCGGAACATAGCGTCACCTGGTAAGGGTTTTTGTACAAGAGAAGAGCGGCTTGCAGTCAAAATGAGGCACACGTTCTACAAATAAAAGGCAGGAAGTTGAACTTGGCAGTTGGCTATGGGCGGCAAGGATGGCATTATATATAGGTGACCATACCTTGGCGGGGTTCTATCATTTTTGTTCGCACACGGCGGGGAACGTAGATTAAGAATACTATTTATAAAATAAACATCTTCACCCCACCACCTCACCAAACAACCCCAGAACTTCGCGAGTGTTTAGTGGCGGGGAGAAAGTTTTTTCAGGAGCAAAGCGAAAAACGCCAAAACGGCGGAGATAGAAATAACATTTTCCACAGAAATACGAAAACATCATAAATTGTTCTTACTTTTGCTGAGCTTCCATCAGAATCTTGTACAAGGAGTCCTATTTCCAATATAAATCGTTGTTTGGTTTTAGAATGTCCTTTTCTCCTTCGAATTCGTGCCACAATGCTAGCCAATGTGATGACGTTCCCAGTTTCTCTCGACGCAAAGAACGGAAAACTCCAAAGTCCCAATAAACGTTGAATAAACTGATGAAACTCGGTTGAAAAAACCTCTTTATGATGTTTTTCTAATATGTATCAAATAAAATCAGATCCGGGAATATTAGCCGTGTATACCGAACGCTTTATCAGAAAGACAATATGGAGGTGCTTCGTGCGCCTAGGTATGAGAAAGGAAATTCCTGACCTGCCACTTCCAAAAGCTCTTGTTCGACCCTCAGATCATGCTAGACCACCCCATTCCACTTCCACTGCCTGTTGACATCTAGTGGAAGGCGTATGAAGTGCATGTATATCGATAAAATAAGCCAGTTGAATAGGCAGGGCCCTGAACAAGAGCCCTCGTCAGAGTTTTCACTTCCTGTATGGAAGTTTGCTTGCAAAATGAGTTCTCTTTTACTCACTAGATATAATTCAAACCAGTTTTTAAAACTTGAGGAGTGTTTTCTATCCATTAGTATAATATAATATGCATATTGTATGATCTAGGAATAGAGTAAACGAGGCAGTTTTAATTTTGGGCACGTTTTTTCCAAAGTGAAAATAGCGCCGCCCTATTGGACAAAGATTTTTAAGGGACAATTGGTTGTCAGCTATGTCATGGTATCTCTACTTTGTCGGTTTTGTGAAAGCTACCTATGCGGTGGAAACATGGTGAAAATATGCGGTTGTGTGTTTGGCTATTGTGGTTAGCTAATAGAAATACATATTGTGTTTTTGCTGTAAAACATTTTAAAAATCGGAAATGATGGCTGGATTCACAAGATGTTTATCTTTCATTTGCTGTATTGGACTTGTGATTTCATGAAAATTATATTATATGATATCCCTGTCCCGTTAGGCTAGGCTATGCTAGTCAGCTTTTTTGATGAGGATGCTCCCGGATCCGGGATGGGTATTAAGTAAAGGTTAAAATGTTTTAAACCTAGAGCAAATTTCAGGTCTGCTGAGTGCAAACTTCAAATTTGTGAAAATTCTGTGTATCCAGCCGTGTTTACTGGGAACACTGAGCCTGTACCCGCTTTAAATTACAGTTTTAACAGCAGCCAAGTTGGCTACTGTGGCTTTTTGATCATAATGTAGGCCTACCAGAGAAGCCTACCATCAAGAACAATGGAGAAAATGTATCCGTTGACATTTTAACATGGAAATACAGTGGTTGCTCAACTAAAAGTTTTGCGATTATGCTGCGGGACTTAGAGGTAATTTGTGGTTTAGTACGGTACCCTGCGTCASTACTTCATTGCTCCAGACCACCACAAGGGGGAGTTAGAGCACTGATTATGCTTWTGGGTCCTACTGTGTCACTAACTGACAATGAATGGGCGACATAAACCAAATAGAAACTGATCATTGTGCACGACTTAAAAATARAATTTCAATGAACTGAATGATGAGGATGAAGAAGGTGATTGTATTTAGAACAATAGTGTAAGAATTGCTATTCCTCTGTCCTACACGCGCACACCCGGAAAAAYACACTTATTTTTTTGTTACTACTCGTCAGTATTACTTTATAAAACTGTTGTTAAAGTAACTTAGTAACTTAGACTACAATTAGGGTGTGGAAATGTTAGGATKATTTTGCTCTTACTGCAGTACTGTAGCCTACTCAYGACCAGTCATGTTGTACACTGCACAAGTGGCGCAATGGTCTAAGACACTGCAATGTAGTGCAAACTGTGTTGCTACAGATGCTGGTTCAATACCTGTGTAGGCTGTGACTGGAAGACCCATGAGGCGATGGTAAGCTATATATATACTAATGGAATAAAATTAATTTATTGGCTGTACAAATGTATATAGCCTATCAATGTGTAGGCATACTGTGTAATGAAATCGCTAATTAAAAAAATATTTTTTTAAATTACAAAACTAATAATAATTGTGTACTAAAAATGTGTTTTTGCAGAGCATACAACCATGCATACAACCATGCTGACAACCCACCGTGGAGATCAGTGGACAAAGGGCTTGACAACGGGCCGCACCGAAAAATGCACGGTTGCCAAGAAAATTGTGAGTTTTGCTAGATTCTTAAAATGTGTACGCAGCATTTGTGTGTTGGAGTCACTACCGTTTCTATCATAGGCCACTGTAATCGATGGGGGCTCAGGGCRGTACCATTCTGCTCATCTGATGAAGGTGCACAWKGATCAGATTCAAACTTTGAAGACCGAGATCGAGTCATTGAAGGCAGACYCGCAGAAAGAGAAACATTATCTGAGGGCAGAGATACGGGCGGCAGCTGATGCATTGGTCCAGAGCCAGGCAGTATTTGCAGAGAGTCACTCTCGTCATTGGCAGAGAGTCAGRCGGCATTGGTGGAGAGTCAGGCGGAGAATGACGTGTTGAAGAGGGCGAGGAACGAGATGGAGTCACAATCCATGCCAGGCACACCCGTGAGCTCTGGAACTCCATCTCTGACAGGCAGAGTCAACATACCTGGCGCGTTCGTCAGGTCGTCGGTTCACCCTGACATTTCCATTCCTCTTCTGACAACAGAACTTGACCAAGGGCCGTCCGGACCGCTATGCTGTTCTGCTATTCCACGGATGTGTAACCAAAGAGAGATACCACGAGTGGACACASAATACCAACTGGGATGGATCCCGAGGCAAATGTGGCTTACCAGTGAACCTCCAGATGTTCATCATTAATACCTGTGTCTCAGAAGTTTCTGTCCATGACTGATGCAACCCGAAAAAGCATTAAAGACAGAGTYAATGAGTACTTGAGGTCACCAAGAAAGTCTGAACATGGCCTGCTCTCCCTTATGTAAGGAATTAGGCACTTTACCATGCTAACTACAGTATGTACTGTAGGTTACGCTACCTTGTCAGACTGCACACTAGCCTAATAAACAAATGCAGGCGGCTTCTATCTTCTAAATGCTTTAAATGCTTTATTATCCAAATGATTAAAGTGCGTGTGGGCGACCTCATGTAACCGCAAAATGTCGGATAAAGCATATACTGCATCTTTATGAAGCTGCCAGTTGAGGACTTGTGAGGCGTCTGTTTCTCAAACTAGACACTCTAATGTATTTGTCTTCTTGCTCAGGAGTGCACCGGGGCCTCCCACTGTTTAAACACTGTTTCCCATGCTTGTTCAATGAACCATAAACAATTAATGAACATGCACCTGTGGAACGGTCATTAAGACACTAACAGCTTACAGACGGTAGGCAATTAAGGTCACAGTTATGACAACTTAGGACACTAAAGAGGCCTTTCTACTGACTCTGAAAAACAGCAAAAGAAAGATGCCCAGGGTCCCTACTCATCTGAGTGAATGTGCCTTAGGCATGCTGCAAGGAGGCATGAGGACTGCTGATGTGGACAGGGCAATAAATTGCAATGTCCGTATTGTGAGACGCCTAAAACAGCCCTACAGGGAGACAAGATGGACAGGTGATCATCCTCGCAGTGGCAGACCACGTGTAACAACACCTGTACAGGATCGGTACATCCGAACATCACACCTGCGGGACAGGTACAGGGTGGCAACAACAACTGCCCGAGTTACACCAGGAACGCACAATCCCTCCATCAGTGCTCAGACTGTCCGCAATAGGCTGAGAGAGGTTGGACTGAGGGCTTGTAGACCTGTTGTAAGGCAGGTCCTCACCAGACAACAACGTTGACAGGACTGGCAAAATGTGCTCTTCACTGACGAGTCACGGTTTTGTCTCACCAGGGGTGATGGTCGGATTCGCRTTTATCGTTGAAGGAATGAGCGTTACACCGAGGCCTGTACTCTGGAGCGGGATCGATTTGGAGGTGGAGGGTCCTTCATGGTCTGGCGCGGTGTGTGACAGCATCACCGGTCTTTGCTTGTTGTCATTGCAGGCAATCTCAATGCTGTGCATTACAGGGAAGACATCCTCCTCCCTCAAGTGGTACACTTCCTGCAGGCTCATCCTGACATGACCCTCCAGCATGACAATGCCACCAGCCACACTGCTCATTCTGTGCGTGATTTCCTGCGAGACAGGAATGTGTTCTGCCATGGCCAGCGAAGAGTCCGGATCTCAATCCCATTGAGCATGTCTGAGCATTGAGCATTTTGTTCAGGGACACATTATTCAATTTCTGTTAGTCGCATATCTGTGGAACTTGTTCAGTTTATGTCTCAGTTGTTGAATCTTGTTATGTTCATACAAATATTTACACATGTTAAGTTTGCTGAAAATAAACGCAGTTGACAGTGAGAGGAGTTTCTTTTTTGTTAAGTTAGTTATATGTCTGTCATATTGAGGTGTCTAGCTGTAAGTTAAACCTGATCAATCAAATGGATAGGTGTACGCAATTATGGTAATTCCAAATGCTTCTTAGGGATAGGCGTCCCTCTAGCGGGACACCAGCCGACAACATCCGGTGAAATTATCCAAACAAGTCAAGCGACGTTTCTATTTAATCCTCAGGTACTCTAAAATGTAAATAAACTATAATATTTGACAGTCTCTCTCTAGTCATGGTTTTAAACTTTTTTGAAATCCCACAAAATCAACTTTGCTGTAGCTTTCTTTTATGCCTGGTACATTAATGCAGACATGGTAATCTGAGCCATCCGATTGGCTAGCGGTAGCCCTATGGTGCACTTTGTTTTCTCTCCGGGCCCACCAGGAAGGCATAGTTTGTACCTTCAGACACATTAAATTGTTCAAAATGGAAACAGTTGCCTACCCAGCGCACAGGGCAGCTGAATCGGGTGCACCTACCATCAACAGCTCCAGACGGATAAAGAAAATAGGAACGCAAGGCTTTATCATTGAGCTTTTTACCGAAATGTTTGGCGATCGACTAGGAATGTCTTGGAGAACGACCAGTTGATCACCATCGACCATTGGTGACCAATGCTCTAGAAAGTTGAGTGATGAAAAAATGGAGCCGGAAGAAATGGCAGCAGTTTTACGGGCACCCATCCAATTGTGCTATTATGTGGAGCTTTTTGCGTTATTTGTAACTTATTTTGTACATAATGTTTCCGCCACCGTATCTTGCTACAAAAAAAAGAGCTTCTGGATATCAGGACAGCGATCACTCACCTCGGATTAAAACAAAGATTTTTTCTTCAACAAGCAGGACACACAGGACATACTCTGAACACCTGTCAATGCCAACATCCCAGTTATTGGCAAGAGGAAGTGACGCGAGTACAGAGGGCACAGAGCGGAGTGCCTCGTAAGGATCCGCAGAAGGTGAGTGGGAAAGCTGCCGTTACCGTCAATATTAGKCGCCAACGTGCAATTATTGGACAAGAAATTAGAAGAGGTACAATCACGAATATCCTACCAACGGGACATCAAAAACTGTAACATCTTATGTTTCACGGAATCATGGCTAAATGATGACATGGAAATTAAGCTAGCAGGATATACGCTGCACCGGCTAGATAGAACAGCACACTCCGGAAAGACGAGGGGGGGGGCTGTCTGTGCATATTTGTAAACAACAGCTGGTGCACGAATCTAACGAAGACTCTAGATTTTGCTCGCCTGAAGCAGAGTATCTTATGAGAAACTGCAGACCACACTATTTGCCAAGGGAGTTTTCATCTATACTTTTCATGGCTGTTTATTTACCACCACAGACGGATGCTGGCACTAAGACCGCACTCAGTCAGCTGTATAAGGAAATAAGCAAACAGGAAACCGCTCACCCAGAGGCGGCGCTCCTTGTGGCCGGAGACGTTAATGCAGGGAAACTTAAATCAGTTATACCTAATTTCTATCAACATGGTAAATGTGCAACCAGAGGGAAAAAAATTCTATATCATATGTTTTCCACACACAGAGACGCGTACAAAGCTCCCTCTTCATTTGGTAAATCTGACCACAACTCTATCCTCCTGATTTCAGCCTATAAGCTCAAATTAAAGCAGGAAGCACCAGTGACTCAGTCTATAAAAAAAGTGATCAGATGAAGCAGATGCAGGACTGTTTTGCTATCACAAACTGGAAAATGTTCCGGGATTCTTCCGATGGCATTGAGGAGTACACCACATCAGTCACTGGCTTTATCAACAAGTGCATCGAGGACGTCGTCCCCACAGTGAATGTACGTACATACCCCAACCAGAAGCCATGGATTACAGGCAACATTCGCACTGAGCTAAAGGGTAGAGCTGCCTCTTTCAAGGTGCGGGACTCTAACCTGGAAGCTTATAAGAAATCCTGCTATGCCCTCTGACAAACCATCAAACAGGCAAAGCGTCAATACAGGATTAAGATTGAATCGTACTACACCGGCTCCGACGCTTGTCTTATATGGCAGGGCTTGAAAACTATTACAGACTACAAAGGGAAGCACAGCCGCAAACTGCCCAGTGACACAAGCCTACCAGACGAGTTAAATCCCTTCTATGCTCGCTTCGAGGCAAGCAACACTGAGGCATGCATGAGAGCATCAGCTGTTCCGGATGACTGTGTGATCACGCTCTCCGTAGCCAACGTGAGTAAGACCTTTAAACAGGTCAACATTCACAAGGTCGCGGGGCCAGACGGATTACCAGGATGTGTGCTCCGGGCATGTGCTGCCCAACTGGCAGGTGTCTTCACTGACATGTTCAACCTCTCCGTGATTGAGTCTGTAATACCAACATGTTTCAAGAAGACCACCATAGTCCCTGTGCCCAATAACACTAAGGCAACCTGCCTAAATGACTACAGACCAGTAGCACTCACGTCTGTAGCCATGAAGTGCTTTGAAAGGCTGGTAATGGCTCACATCAACACCATTATCCCAGAAACCCAAGACCCACTCCAATTTTCATACCACCCAAACAGATCCACAGATGATGCAATCTCTATTGCACTCCACACTGCCTTTTCACACCTGGACAAAAGGAACACCTACGTGAGAATGCTATTCATTGACTACAGCAGCGTTCAACACCATAGTGTGCCCTCAGCATTCAACACCATTGTTGTTTGTGTCGCACTGCTTTGCTTTATCTTGGCCAGGTCGCAGTTGTAAATGAGAACTTGTTCTCAACTAGCCTACCTGGTTAAATAAAGTTTTTTTTATTTTTATGTAATCAACAGGTCTGTAGTGGAGCAGGTTGAGAGCTTCAAGTTCCTTGGTGTCCACATCACCAACAAACTAGAATGGTCCAAACACACCAAGACAGTCATGAAGACGGCACAACAAAGACTATTCCCCCTCTGTAACGAATGTCGTCGGGAGAAGGAGAAGACCAAGGTGCAGCGTGGTAAGTGTTCATTTTAATGTTATTAAATAAACTGAACACTGAATGAACAAAATACAACAAAGAGAGAGAACGAAACGAAACAGTTCTGTAAGGTATACACACACAAAACAGAAAACAACCACCCACAAACACAGGTGGGAACAGGCTACCTAAGTATGGTTCTCAATCAGAGACAACGATAGACAGCTGCCTCTGATTGGGAACCATACCAGGCCAAACACATAGAAATACAAAACAAGGACAACATAGAACACCAGACATAGAATGCCCACCCAAACTCCCGCCGTCACACCCTCAGGAAACTAAAAAGATTTGGCATGGGTCCTCAGATCCTCAAAAGKTTCTACAGCATTCTGACAGGTTGCATCACTGCCTGGTACAGCAACTGCTCGGCCTCCGACCGCAAGGCACTACAGAGGGTAGTGCGTACTGCCCAGTACATCACTGGGGCTAAGCTGCCTGCCATCCAGGACCTCTACACCAGGCTGTGTCAGAGGAAGGGCCTAAAAATTGTCAAAGACCCCAGCCACCCCAGTCATAGACTGTTCTCTATACTACCGCATGGCCACCTGTACCGGAGCACCAAGTCTAGGACCAAAAGGCTTCTCAACAGTTTTTACCCCCAAGCCATAAGAACAGGTAATCAAATGGCTACACGGACTATCTGCATTTGTGTCCCGCCAACCACCACCCCCTCTCTGTTTATCATACATGCATAGTCACTTTAACCATACCAACATGTACATACTACCTCAATCAGCCCAACTAACCGGTGCCTGTATAAAGCCTCACTACTGTTATTTTTCACTGTCTTATTTACTGTTGTTTTTATTTCTTTACTTATCTATTGTTCACCGAATACCTTTTTTTTTACTTAAAAATTGCACTGTTGGTTAGAGCCTGTAAGTAAGCATTTCACTGTAAGGTCTACACCTGTTGTAGTAAGCTCACGTGACAAATAAACTTTGATTTGATGTTCAATCTCGCGCTTCTCTGTGAGCTAATATTTATTCTGCAAGGCCGTCCTAGGGGAGCTTCGTGGCAGTCTCGGGGCTACTGCGCGCCCACGCACTTACACAGCTTAGAGGGAACATTGGCTGACCACCCATTCTTTCTGCATACATCTCTGAATCTTAATACAGAGCAGATACTGTATTTAACCGAGTTTTTGGACAACATGGTCACATATAAAACGGAGTGAGATTTGACTGAAAATCTCTTATCAAACGTTGCATCTGCATAGCTCTTCCAGTGAATGTGTTGTTGTCAAATGTCCTGTGTAAACTGTTAAAAGTAGTCCTTGTGCATGGAGTTGTACGGCTTGTTAAACTTTGAAATCAATGGTTTTTGTTTGGCCCACATTTTAAGTAAAAAATCGGAGTCTGAGAGCAATTCCGTTACCGTGGAACTGCCCAGAAACAACTCCATTTTGAATTCCACACACCTAAGAAACATACCCACCAGTGTGTCTATAGAGAGATCCCACAATGTGTTGCATTGCATTATTCATTTGTGAGAGACAGCGTTGATGTAAAGATGTGGAAAAACCTGAGCAACCTTTATAAGAGGTTCTTAATCACAGGCTTCTGCCAATTGGAATTACAGTGTATCTCAGGTATTCCAAGAAGGCTTCCAGAACTCAAATACACCCGTTTGTGTTGTGAAAGCACTAACAAGAATATGCAAAACATTATTTTGTACTAAGAAGCCCATGTAGTTAGGAGAAGGTAAAAGCATGAAGTAAAATAATGCATTAAGTCAGAATAACGATAGGCMCTCTTGCTGTTATATGAATGAAAGAACCACTAATGAGCTTGGATAAATGTGAAACTGTAGAGATGCCACAAGCCCCCAGGCCTTTCTCAGTTTCAAGTTCCCTGGTGGAGCTTCAACTAGAACAAAATGTCAGCATTGTTTCTCAATATGCGCATGTACAGTACATGTAAGGTTGCGGCAAAAATAACCCGGAATGTAAATGCTCGCAGCACAGTAAGGCGAAGTGAAACAGTAGACTACTGTATGTCAGTGGAGGAACAACTAGAGACGTTTGTCACAGTCATTTGTGCGAGATCAGATATTGCCTCCAATTTGCTAAACGCAATTACCCACTCCCTCCGGTTGACACCCGTAAGACCTTTCAAGAAGTCAGCACAAAGGGTCTCTCTATTAAAAGGCAGAGAACGGAGGGAAGAGAATGGGGAGAGCGAGAGGCAGAGAGACAGAGCGGGAGAGAGAGATGAGATAAAGTAAACACACACAGCCAAGTCTGCACACACCCTCTGTGTAAACAGAATTGTTTACCCCCTACGTGAGAGAGTGAGCGAGAGGCATTCATAAGTCATTTTCTGCCATTTCTTCATCCCCCAATCTTCCTCTCTCTTTTCTGAGGCGAGTGCAAGGCGAGGAGAGTGAGCTGGGCAGGGCTGAACACTACAGAGGGAGAGAAAAAAAACACTAAGACGAGTTTGAGTTATCTTTCCCACGTGAAGCTCCATGTGAGATCAAACAAAGAGCGATTCCTCCAAGCAGTATGCCGAGTAAACGGAGCAGGCTTTTCTCATCCCCTCGCAGGCCCCTCCAAGCCTTTCGGGTGGCAGACATCAATAGCTCGGCTGGGATATGACTCTGTGGCACTGTCTTTGCTGTCTCTCCACAGTCTTCACTCCAGTACATTTTATTCAACAAGCCAAGCATACTGACGGAGAAATGTAAAAACCGGGCCAGACGACATGAATCAAACGTCAAGTGCCTGCCTCCCACACTGGAGTATTTTCAGCCAGTCTAATAAACTTAATGGTCTTATATCTCCCAGTAAATTAGTTCGTCAGGTGGCTTAATTCCATACTGACATTTTAAAATATCCCTATTTATGCAAATGACGCCGGGGAGAGTAGAGAGATAGCTGTTAAAAAGCACCTTACCGGGCAATACTAAACGAGCATGCATATGCATCGGTGGTTAAATAAAAGGAGAGTATTCATAAATAAGATGTTTTTTTATTCAAGGTTTAGCTGTAAAATCAACGTGTTCAAGGGCTGCAATGCAACAGAATGACTGATACTGTCGTAAAAGTCTTCCCATAGTGCATCTACTTCCAAATGAAGATTTAACACTACAGTTTAATTACAATGCAGTATATACAGTACACTCGCAACCTGAACATATCCCTTCATACCAAACACTTCAGTCCCTATAACAGATTTAAACACTGTTCAAAGTAAGAAACTACAACCTGTGATGATTCACAATGCCTCAAGTACGGGAGGCCAATAATGAAACAATATCAAATATTTAATACATCAATAATACATCGGGGTGTGATCCCAGAGAATGATTCAGACAGCGCCCAAATTAGGTGTTCGGGCCCTTGTATGCCCTCGTCATTCTTTGTACGTATAATAGCATTTCAGATGAGAAGGTGCTCTCTGGATAATTCATCTTCATTTCATATTTCATAGGGAACGGGGAACAGGGAGAACAGTTTCATCGTTGAGGGTCTTTTTGAAGAGAGTTTGGCAGCCTGTTTCATCAGAGAGGACTAAGTGGGGTAGAGGGGTAGAGAACGGTGTGTGTGTGTGTGTGTGTGTGTGTGTGTGTGTGTGTGTGTGTGTGTGTGTGTGGTGTGTGTGTGTGTGTGTGTGTGTGTGTGTGTGTGTGTGTGTGTGTGTGTGTGTGGTGTGTGTGTGTGTGTGTGTGTGTGTTGTGTGTGTGTGTGTGTGTGTGTGTGTGTGTGTGTGTGTGTGGTGTGTGTGATGTGTGTGTGTGTGCTGTGATTGTGGTGTGATGGTGTGTAGGAGATTTCTAACACACTGACCTGGCCTAAAATTCCCCTCACTCTTCCAGTGAATAGACAGATGGTTCTCTAAATGAGCCAAAGGTGACCTGCATATTTTATACCTCAACTATTTGAGTGCAAAAGTAGCATCTTCAGGATCTTGTGTGACTTGATAGAGCAGAAATGGTAGATATTACAGTGCCTCTACATTGTTCAGAGTCACAAACGACCATGTTACAGTATGATCTAATAGATGTATATGGGGGCGTTTGAGGTGTTGTGAATTTCATTTTAATTTGAGTAATGTTACACACCTTCAGAAATTCTGCCAGGTGACTTAAACGAAAGCAGACAGATACACAAACAATGATTAAAAGCTTGGTTAAGTTTGTTCTTCGTAATTACCACTGAGGATTCGTCCTGCATGCAAAATCACACCGCAAAACGCAAATCCCTATTGAAAAGTGTTTGTGATGACTTGAATTAACTGCCTGCCTCCCTGTCTTCCCCCAACCCCCCACAAAAAACCCCAGTGGGTAGCATCCAGGAGTCTGAAGTGGAAAACAGGAATAGGAATAGGGCCAATCACGCAGCACAACATAATAGCCAGTTACACAGGCATAACAGATGCATCCGTTCACTGTCACCACGCTTCAGTCAGAACGATTACCAGTCAGATGTCTTGATTTATTCTGATAAACACAAGCAATATGAGGAAAAGGGCAATCTAGCCAGGAGGAGGTACCATGAGAGAGAGAGAAAGAGAGAGAGAGAGAGAGTGAGAGAGTCGAAAAGAGTGAGAGAAACTAACGATCATAGACTAGTCGTTCTTCCTTCACGGTCATACAGTGTAGACAGACAATATGTTTTGATTACTTAGTGGTTATTGGGTTGATGATGGAAAGAGCGAAGCAGCTCCGATCCACCCATAGTGGAAGTTGGTTGATGGAGCTTTGCTGTTGCAGAGCTAGGCCTTCTCATTAGCCCCACGCAGTGACCCATCTCTGTCTGGTCTATGTGAGTCATCATCATCCCAACAGTACAGTACAACTCAGACTCAGAAATCGTCCGCCAAATAAACAAACTCTCATTAAGAGAGAAACTCTCCTTATGTAACCCCTGAAGTGCATAACGACCATGTTTTAATCACATGAATGGGTGTTTTCCCTTCCGTCTCTAACCCAGTCTCTCTATCGGCCCAAATTGGCAGCTGTGCTGGACTCAACAGAAGTCCTAACTCTGATGTGATGAAGGTTGCTGCTGTAGGAGAAAGAGGGTTAAGGGAGCTTCTCTGCTCTGCTCTGCATACACCTCCATGCTAAAGACCCTGATGGGATAATTACTTCTATTCTGTGCTTTCACTGGTTTTCCACCTTTTCTAGGTACTGTGGGTGTAAATGGAACTGGACATAATTAAAGCTCTCTGTGCCACCTAGAGAGTCATAGCAGAGTGAAGCAGGAGCAGAGCACACTGCCTTTGTGAGAGCTAGGAAGGCTAGAAATGTCAACGTGATGGATTTAAGTCAAAGTCAAATTTGAAAGCTCTGCTTAAAAGCTGAGTGGCGTAATCGATTAAATAGGTTGAGGCAAAGCACTCTCCCTCTTTCCCTCCCTCCCTTGTTCCAYAAACCCCAACCCAGCTCCTTAGTGAAATAGGTCCTGGTCAGCAGTAAGGGGTGGCACGCTGGGAATGAATAGACTTCACCTGCAGGAGCACTTAGCATTTCACACGCAAGACACCCACCCACCAGTCCTGCCCGCCCGCAGCCACCAGTCTGCCTGCCTGCCACCCCTCAGAGCAGTAGATGGCTGGGAGAAATCACAGTACCAGGGCGGGCAGGCTATTGTGTACTGTGCATTATTCAAGTCCTCACAAAGACTGGCGATCACATACTGTAACATCCACCTGATCTGTCCTTCTTTTGGAGGTAGGCTTTTTCAGTGTGCTAGTTCCAGTGATGCTAGCCTATTATTGCCCCAGCTTGTATGAGCAGCACACTATAATGTAATTTCAATCAATCCCAGTGCCTGTGAAGCTCTTTCCAGTTCCCATCGCTGGTGCATCCACTATAATGTCTCTGGCAGTGGAAATGAGTACAGTAGGAAGTGGAGATGCCACTCAAGCAGCATGTAGTCTATGTTGGCGTGATGTCTCCATGTCAATGCCTGGCTCCTCTATCCTGCCTATTAGACAGAATATAAACTTGGACAGAATGAGGTTTCTTTTTCTCCTCTTCTCCCACTGCTGGACCTTTATCATCAAATCAATAGTGTCATTGGCATTCAATCCCAAGGGGCCAGGGTTCCGGTCTAGAAGGACGGTTTCGACTGACCTGATTCCATATGTCAATGGCATTCAAACCCAAGGGGCCAGGGTTCTGGTCTAGAAGGACGGTTTCGACTGACCTGATTCCATATGTCAATGGCATTCAAACCCAAGGGGCCAGGGTTCTGATCTAGAAGGACGGTTTCGACTGACCTGATTCCATATGTCAATGGCATTCAAACCCAAGGGGCCAGGGTTCCGGTCTAGAAGGACGGTTTCGACTGCTCCTACAGTTTTGCTTCGGTACTGCAGGTTAACTGACGCCCGCCCAGAAAGACTATTACCATACACGGCCAAATAGATAAATCAGATTTGGAACATTCCTAATCAGACACTTTAGTCATCACCTTTGTGCACAAAACATCCATTGAATTATTCAAATAATTGTCTCCGAGGCAGATTTTTTTTCAGCACTCACAGCCATGTTTTTTGATGATATGATGATGTCGTCGCTGCTCACGTTGYTCCCTGGGCACACTGAGTGCTAGTGCGCATGTGAAGTTGGTCCGTATAAACCGGATRCAGGGGTATGCCAATGTGAGTAGATTAGCATGAAAAGAATTGTTTGACATCTTGGATGCAGTCTTATTACACCTCAGTATTCAAACCACCATTGCCCTTTACCGTCAAAGGAATAAGTGACCCCTCCCCTTTCTGTTTCCATATTGATATTAGCTGATTTGATTGGAGTGCTGTAGGACACACATGCAAGCCGTGTTCATCATCAAGGCAAGCTGTGAAGGGTGTCGTTTGATTGACAGACAGACGAGTGGCAATCTGGGAGAAATACATTTTCCAGGAAGTCATTCTGTCCATCAGSGAGCAGCTTCCCTGAGTCACACTGTCGCACCTTTAATAAAAATCCATAGTTTAAAAAATATATATTCTGAGACGGAGATATTGTAAATGGGAAGAGCAAATGACACACACAAAGTAAAACAAACACCAAAGAAAATTCACAGTTGACAGAAATGGCAAGCAACAAGTCGACCTAAAGCAGCTCAAAGAAATAGAAATGATATTTCAGCAAACATGAAAGTCTTGAGGATTTGGCAATGCTATGCAAGCCCATTTTTTTGGAGCACAACATGCACAATGGGTAAAATATTAATTGATTGTGTAAGCTCAAACATTCATCTAACCCAATTCTAAATGCCATTCTGAAAATTCATTAAACTCTTTAGGCTTTGACAAATTTTCCATTGCTTTTAAGTGGAAAGAGACGTACTTTGTATCTGTGTTGTATTGTTCCTTCAGCCATTGTCTATTGTACTTATCATGTGGGTGAACAATCACAATTAATGAAGCATCACTTCAGTTCAATGAAAAGGGGGGACATTTAATTAAGAATTTGTCAGCATTTTTGGAGCCACACATCAAAATGCTGTACAGCACTAAAGACATCACCAACCCGATGTTCTTGCCGAGCTTTACAAAGCTTTCCCATTTGAGTATCCGTCACCCGACTAGTAAAGCTGTGCTTCTTTTCTCTACACAGGGTCACTAATGGAACATTTCACACTCATCATGGTGGCACAATCGACAGTACAATAGCTCTGTTAGATTTAGTACAGTTCACATATTACACTAATTCCAGTTTATGATGCACTGAAAAGGGATCTACCGTGCATTTATATAATATTAAAGGGCACAAGGCGAGACCCAAATGCAGACACAGGAGGCAGATGGTTGAGCTCCGATATATATTATGACAAAAGGGGTAGGCAAGAGGCAGATCTGATACAGGCGAGAGTTCATAAACCAGGTCAGAGTCCAAACAGTACCAGACGATAAGCAGGCTCGAGGTCAGGGGTAGGCAGAGTGGTCAGGCAGGCGGGCTCAGAGTCAGAACAGGCAAGGGTCAAAACCAGGAGGGCAAGAAAAGAGAGACTGGGAATGCAGGAGCTGAAAAACAGAAACGCTGATTGAGTTGACAAACAAGACGAACTGGCACAGAGAGACAGGAAACACAAGGACAAATACACTGGGGAAAATAAGCGACACCTGGAGGGGGTGGTGACAAGCACAAGGACAGGCGAAACAGATCAGGGCATGACAAATATTCAACTCAGACACTTACAGTACAGTAAAGTCAAGCCCTTGGCTAGTTCTGTTCCACTGCGGTCTCTATCTTTAAACTGTTTCACTCTTTCAAAATTCAGTCTTTTAGTCTGGCACCAGCTCTTGAAAAAAAACATCCCTGACCGCTCACTAGCAGGAAGGGCGCTTCGTTGTTTTTGTGCAGGAGTTTATTTCTGTAAATATGTAGCCAATGTTTTGAGTGTGTTTAATGTTCGTGTATATATTTGAGATCAATGTGTTTTTTTCTCCTTCTGACTTCTGTTTGATCTTATTTGACCGTGCAAATCAATAAGCGTCATAGTCAGCTTGTTCAATATTTATGACTCTTGGTGGGGTATGTCTGTGGTCTAATTGTGGCAAATACATCAAAAACTCTTGAATGCTTTCCTAATAACTTGCTTTTCAGGGAAAAGGGAGAATATTCAATATTCTGTCAAGTAAAATKATATTCCCTCCTCTTGATTACGTGAGCGGTGGTATGAAATTATAAAGCTGGAGCCTTCTGCCTCAGCACTCTCTGTCCTCTCACACAAACAATAAGTGCTAAAGTACAGAGCTCACTCCAATATGGTTTTCATTCCCCTTCCACGAATGCCCTTTGCATCAAAGGGGGAGTGAATGCTTTCCAAGCCAAGTCCCTTAAAGGTAACATGAAAAATCAGCAATAATGCTATTCAATTATCTCTCTCTGTGCTAAGGCAGCCAAATAGCCTTCAACAAATTGAAGATGGTTCCAGTTGATGCCGGCAAATGGACTGAATCTCGCTCAAGTATTTAGAGTATGAAATGGTATGAGACAGACGGCGTCTTGCCGCCGAGAGGCAGAAGATGTAATTTCGGCTGTGAATGGGACGGAGCACTGAAAAGCACACAAAGCCACAGAGCAACAAAGAGCCACAGTTATAGAGCGAAACAGAAATAGCCCTCGCCRTGCATTTGTTCCAGGCTGTCACCTAGAATTTCTTTACCATTGTTCCGAATGTATGATGACGGCTTGATGTTCTGCATGTAAGATACTTTTGCTTCTTTCAGTGTGTGGAACCAATGCCATTGTCATGGTGAACATGGATCATTTTGTACCGTCAGGTCAGGGTTTACTCACTGTGAGCTTAGTCTCTGGGTTTCACATAATAAATAACACCATTTATAATACATTAACACAAGCAGGAGTCACTGTACTCATGGCACCGTTCACCTGACCGAGGAACACAGTGTAATATGGTGTATTACCTGTAATATATCTTCTCTCATCTAAAATATATCATCCATAGGTGAATCTGTGGCGTAAGGGGACTTATATGATATCACACAAATTAAGCATGGACCAGTCTGGTTATTCAGTGCCTCGTTGTTATGAGTGAATGACCCTCTCCTCACACAGGTGAGAACCTCCAAGGGGACAATCTGAGGCATTTTCCTCCAGCAGCCCTGGCATGGAGAGGCAAAATGCCAAGGCCCCAGCCAAGAATGGAGAGACCAAGCTGGGAGAAATAACCTCTCAGCTTGGCCTTTCTGACTCCCATATCCTTCATCTCCTCCAGCCGACATAACGCAACCTCTGCTGCACCCACCTCGCGGCCAGCAGCCATTACCGTAACGTAGAGGTTTTAAACAGGAGACGATAGATGCGGCCGCTGTCCGCCGCCAAAGCCTCACACATCCCTCCTCCTCAGCATTCCACACCATTACTCCCTGAGCCGAGCTTGGCCGCTCCCTCGCTCCCTCCTTTTTTCCTTCCTCTGTATGCGCTGTAGAGATATATAAATATCTGGAGGCGTAAGCCACAACCAATAAAGCACACCGGATGAGAAAGAGTGTGACAGACGATCACACCATTTGAGGAGTGGGAAGCAAGATTTATTCCCCTGTTAAGGTGGCTAAAGCTCTGGAGCGAGGCTGTGGAGCAATACGACAGATGGCCATCCATCGCTGTGGTGGGGTGTTAGGTGTAATGTTTAGGTGAAGCAGGGTGTACGCCCACAAGCAGGATTGTTTCAAACGTCTGCACCATATTCAAGATAGGAACATTGACCTTGCACTAAGCATTAAATGGGCAAAGCAGTGGCTAGGTCTATGGACAACAGTGAGGAATAAAATCGAGTCCAAAGTGTTTATGACCATAGAATTAAATTACTAAGGACTATCACATAATAATTGCATTATAGACTATTAAAGGTAATGCAGATTAATTCGCTTTTAACTTTGTTGACAACAAGGAAATATCTTGCTGCCTGTCTCTGAGAGCAGAGCACCAGCTGCTGCTTGCCTGCCATGTGAACGTTGTCACCCAGTTGATGTCAATTAGACGGTAATACCTTCAGATCAATTACATATGCATAAATAAACAGAAAATCACATTAAACCCAATAAAACAAAGGGCTGATGAGCTGCTTTGATCTGCCATGTGTGACTCTGTTGTGAGGACCCTRGCAGGTGGCCGAATAGCGCCTGACAGACAAGCTAGCAGCGCCGCCGCGACCCAACCTTGCCCGCAATGCAGAAACGCTTTCAAATCCATTCTATATTATCTCCAGGCCCCACAGAACAGAACTGCAACTGCCACTCTCTGTGGCTTCAAAGCACCTCACCACATCAAAACATTTACTAGCCGTCACTCTTCTTTACCCTCCATGGAAAATTTGAAAATATGACAAAAGTCATCCTACCGCAATGGAAAAGTGAAAAGCTCAAATCCATGACAGCGAGGCTAGTGCTTGGGTTGACAGACACACTGAGCGCGGCGTGGTTGCTGAAACACAAGCTGGTTTATGTTGCGCTAATCTAGGCTAGGCTAATGCTAGGTTGAGTGATGGCACACGCGGCAAGCAGCTAGTACGCCACATGTGTAAAAACACACTGATGAAAAGAGTCAGGTGGCAAATGTAAGTGCAGTATCACTAATTGACCTGACATGCACCTCAGTGTTGCTCAGTGGGGAAGAGGAACAGCTAGCATGGCCTCCCTTGTGTTGACACATGCAGAGGGACCAGCTCTCTGTCAGGTGGCTGAGGAAAAGGAGATGGTGGTTTAGGAGGAGGAGGAGGAGGAGGAGGGCTGGGGTTGTGACTCCTTTTCTGTTCCATTTCGGGAACGTACCACTAAGCCCCTCTGTCCCAAGGGTGCTGTCCCCAAAAAGCAGCTAGATCTTCGGCACATGTGACAAATACAAGTTGATTTGATTTGATCATCAGTGCATGGCAGCATCTCTCTCTAAAGTGCTGGGATGGATGGTACAGAACGRTACTTTAGATTACTCTCGGATATGGGAGAAAGTCAACATACCACCGAATCATGACATACAGTGCTGCAGCTGCACTGTAGCAAAGTGTCCTAAACCATCACAGGAAAAGCTAACACTTAGGAATGAACACTTTGAATCCCAAGTTTTGAGCAGATCAGTCTCTCTCAGTCTCACTAATTAGCACCCCTGCCACATTAGTAACAGGATGATTGTGTATATATCTATCTACATTTGGTAAAAAATCCCTCTAGGAGGATCAGACAATGAGATGTCAGTATGTTCCCTTGATTTAATACGGCGATGTACATGTATTTTACCCAGCAGCTGGGATTTATTTTGAGGTACATCCAGATTCACTTCTTTGTCTCTGTGTGAGGGTGTGTATTCCCTGTGCAACTTTTATGTAAATGATGCAAACCATGCAGAAGAATTTGTACTGCTAAATGCTACACTACAAATAATACCATACATCTTTCTCGGTGGTTTATTTGTGAAACTCCAACACCCTTCGAACGGTCCACGGGGGGAAAGCTCCAAATTCATTAGAGCATGTTAACATTCAGAAATGCAGAGTTGAAAATAAATGACTTGATGTGGTTAAGAGCATTGTGGTGCTGTTATGAAGGACGTACAATGGAGTACCTTGTCACCTACTATAACGCCAGTGAGGCCATCTAGAGCCATTAAGAACTAAAGCTCCCATCTCTCTCTTTCCCCAGTGATTGGTGTTATAGAATGCATCCAACAACATCGACTTCTGTCATGTGGATTCTGCCTGCTGCAAACTATCAGCCCAAGTCACGAATGAATGGATGAAATACAAATGTGCAGAGTGAAGGTGCACACACACACACAAAGACAAGAATGCATCCCCAAAAACACACAGACAGGCACACACACAAACACACAGACAGGCACACACACATACACAAACAGACCACACACAATGACACACACACCTCACTTATTTAAACAACAACTCCGGGAACAGCTTAATCTCACATTCACCCTTGTAAATACATGCATGAATTGAATTTCATTTACATTTTTCATATTTTCATCGGTCAAGTGCCTGAAACCAAAAGCTCACCATCTATCTTACCAAACAGGCGCATAAATCATACAGTGACCTTTCAGTGTCAGAAAAAGTGGAGGACGTGTTTTGGATATCCGTAGGCCTCGCTCCCTAGAGAGTGTGTGTGCTTACACGGTAATAAGCTACACTCAATTCCCAAGTTTCCCCTCTCTCTCTGGCYGTGTGTCYCAAATGGCACCATATTCCCTAAATAGTGCACTACTTTTGACTGGAGCCCTATGGGTCCTGGTCAAAAGTAGTGCACTACATGTACAGGTATATAGGGAATAGAGCGCCATTTGAGACAGCCTACACAGTAGCATGGTGCCAGGCCCTTCAAACAAGCCCTTAATAATCAACAGGGCCACATGGTGAAGGACGACCCCCACAGTGGAGGTCTGAGAGGAGAGGAGAGGGGAGGGAGGAATAAACTTTCCTCTGGGCCTACCATTCTTCTACCAGTCTTCTAATCAACCCGCCAATGGCGTATGTCCTATATGCCCAAGCCACTCAACCCCCCAGTGCCCCTATACCGTCATTCAATCACACTCACGCTAACAAGTACAGCACTTCTAAAATGAAGGGTAGCAAGATAGGCCGGCTGTACAAGTGTTGAACAGCTAGTCCCTACTTGACTGGACATCACTTGAATATTGATTGCATACAGCAACAATCACAATAAACAGGCTAGTGCCAAATTTGGGACTGTCTAGTACAGTATCGCTACATACAAACACATATAGTAGAATATCAACAGGTTCATTCACTTACTCCCTATCCCCCCARCCACACGTGGCATGATGTAATCAGAGCACTGATAACCAAGCCCTTTAATCATCATACATCACAATCAGGACGACACATCAACATGAATGAATAATCATTGTTCCAGAGAGTGCTTTGGAAATAGCTAATTTCCTCCCTGTTGATTGTGTGCATTGTGTAAATACCACTAGATACATCCCCCAAAACACCATTAATCATGCCTGGGGAAATCAACCCTACGTTATTTCAATTTCCTAGAATAAGAGCTATTTTCACAGAAGATTAATTAATCRATTGCATCTCATTATCACCATATGGATCTTTCCTGTGGCATTATTCCATCGCCATGGCGCCATGGGTATCGACGAAAAACAGTGATCGGATTTCTTCACATTTCATTAGAGAAAGATATATCTTGGGTTCTTTCCAACATAGCCCTACAGTGTGTTGCTGTGCTTCTAATATCTGAAATTATGATAAACAATTATGTTCAACAAGAAATGCTTGTCGGCGTCGTGCGACGAGTTGGCGGAAGGTTCATTGTTTGGGGTTCTAAAAAAACAAAACAGGTAGCGAACACACTCGTGTTTATGTTAATACGATTTGAAGAATGTGTTTAGAGTCTTTATGCAATTAAGACATTTACGTTTTCCATTACCTAAAACCTTGCTAGGTCATGTTTTAATATTGATGTATTTCATAATAAACCCGTTGTTTTAATGGTGGCTCACATGCTTACAGAATACAAGGCAGACAGCTAGATAAGCAGCCATATCTAACATTCATCATTAGTTATTTAACTTAGTCAAGCAAACAAAACACAACATAGTTACAATACTAATGAGACGTTAGACCTTTTTTTTCCTGCCGCCATTTTAATTATGAAATGTGAAATGTTGTGTGCCATGCCTTTAATGATTCTGCTTTAATGGAACTCCAAATTAATTGTGTACCCCTGCACTGCCATAGCACATTAAAACACTTTTGGGAATTACTATAATGAAGAATCAATGGAGCAACATATTACATCTAGATGTAAATCAATGCGCACTGTAAACATGGAACCTGGGTGCTACTTGTGAATTCACCTCATGGTGCTGTTCAGTGATCAGAGTTGGGGAGATGCGATTGCTCTTGTGCATCTGTGYGGTGTGCAAATGAATCACTATTTCATCTGGAGCTTCCCATTTCWAAATTATGACAATAGAACTAATGMAAAATTCTAATTGTCGCATTGAATTAGCAATCATATAGCTCACTGATAGAAACAATACATTACCAAAGGTATGTGGACACCTGCTTGTCGAACATCTCATTCCAAAATCAWGGGAATTAGTATGAAATTGGTCCACCCTTTGCTGCTATAATTGGTCCACCCTTTGCTGCCTCCACTCTTCTGGGAAGGCTTTCCACTAGATGTTGGAACATTGCTGCGGGGACTTGCTTCCCTTCAGCCACAAGAGCATTAGTGAGGTCGAGCACTGATGTTGGGCGATTAGGCCGGGCTCGCAGTACCACTTCGCGGCTGAGCCATTGTTGTTCCTAGACATTTCCACTTCACAATAACAGCCCTTCTAGCTGACCGGGGCAGCTCTAGCAGGGCAGACATTTTGCGAACCGACTTGTTGGAAAGGTGRCATCCTATGGCGGTGCCACATTGAAAGTCACTGAGCTCTTCAGTMAGGCCATTCTACTGCCAATGTTTGTCTATGGAGATTGCATGGCGGTGCGCTCGATTTGATACACCTGTCAGCAAGGGGTAAGGCTGAAATAGCCAAATTAACGAATTTGAAGGGGTGTGTCCACATACACTATATATACAAAAGTATCTCCTGTGCTTGGCTGTGTCTGCCTGGGCTCGTACATTTCTGCACTTATTTCCCCCTGTTAAGGGAGTGAGAGCCCATTTGAATTAACATACCATCCACTTTGGATTGTCAACCATGAAAACAACATGAGAGGCGGTGAGGCGGCAGTGGCAGGCTAATCTAAAAGTGGGCATGTCTGCCTGCGGCGTGGAAAAAACCCCATCTGAGATACAGATAGAGTGGTAGAAGCCAAGGAGAGGAGTGGAGGACAAGGAGGGAGGAAGGGATGGATGGAAGAAGAGAGAAGGGAGGGGGCTCTCTTAAAAAGTATTACATTGGGACTTGGAAAAGAAGCTACCTTTGTAGCGTCCACACATATTTCATCTGAGTGAAAAAGAAAGGCCTCCTCAGCTTATCAGGGTAAGCCAATCCGCTGCAGCGTATTGCTTCCATCCAACAGGCTGTGACAGATCATATTAGTCTGTGACCACAGCTTCTTATTTCACGCCGCCCCACTGCAGCGATTGGATTTCCTACCATTTAGGACCAAGGGAAGCAAAAGAGGTTGGAAAGTTTCCTCCTGCGTGAGTCGACACACACAGTAATGCTGCATCTTTTTCCTTCTGGAGGTAAATGGAGCTGTAGATGGAGTCCTGGGTAATAGTACAAGTTTACTAGTGTGGTGTGTCGATGTCATGTGTGTGGTGTGTGTGTTGTGTGTGTGGGTGTGTGTGTGTGGTGTGTTGTGGTGTTGGTGTGTGGTGTGGGTGGTGTGTGTGTGTGTGTGTGTGTGTGTGGTGTGGTGTGTGTGTGTGTGTGTGTGTGTTGGTGTGTGTGTGTGTGTGTGGTACCCGTATGATGAATGTGCATCTGTTTCTAGCTGAAAGTCATAGAAAAGCCCTACAGGGTTAATGGGTCACTTTATACCTCAGGAGAAAAGTGAGGCAGGAAGGAAGTCTTCCAAGTCACCAGTAAGCCAAATCGGATTCCTCCCTGCAGGCTAATGGCTATTTTCAAGACATCTTTCCCAGAAACGACCCCTCTCAGCAAGCCACGACAGACCACACCAGCTGAAAAATGACCAACCGAAGTGAGAAATCAGTCGCTCAAAGTCAAGAACCAATTTCACTCATGGGACACGTTCTACTTTACTTGATGTTTGTACTGACTGAAGCAATTGCTTTTGAGGTTTCATCTTGCCAAAATGACATATTCCTTTCAGAGGGAAACATGGCCTGAAGCTGTGTCGATGGTATTAAACACAAAACTGCAAACATGCACAGTATCAAATGTGTAAGAACTGTGTACCATATTGTAATTACACCGTCAAAAAGCACCAGATATAGCAAGGATCGCGTTTCAAGATACCTACAGGATATTTACATAAAAATTACACTTCACAAAGACACTGCGACCTTATAAAGGGATGTTTATATGCCTGTTGATATGCTTTCTTTAATCCTGTTTCATGCCCTCCTGAAGCTAGAACTGGCACAGTCCTCTCCTCAGACATTTCCACCTATGACCAATCTTCAACCTATCTATCTGGAACAACACTGCTTTCCACCCTCCTTCTTCACTTTCCCTCTCTCCTGCTACACCTCCTCTGGTTTATTATCAGGGCAGCAGGTAACCTAGCGGTTAGAGCGTTGGGCCAGTAACCGAAAGGTCGCTTGTTCGAATCCCCGAGCTGACAAAGGTGTGCACTTGTGCAAGGCCCTTAACCCTAATTGCTCCATGGTTGCCGTTGATAATGGCTGGCCATGCATGACCCTACTCTCCGAGGGTGTCTCATTGGGATTTGCAAATAATTCACACGTTTATAGTACAAACTTGAATGTGTAAAATAGGACAAATATAAGCACCTGCCAAATGATTATTATTTTAACTATCATACCATTATTAATAGATACTTCAAGAAGTGGCAGATCTTACAATCTGGCCCTATAGCTCTTATAAGCAGTGAAAAAAGTGTTTGAATTCAATAACACCTTTGCCACCACAGACTCCTCCATTGTCATTAAGGGGTTGTGGGAAATAAATGGCAGGCTCAAAGTCATCTCTTACCGATGATAAGTGTGACTTTCGGGAGCCACTCGATAGCCTGAAAATGTACAGCGGGAGAGGTCAGCCCCTCCGAAGGAGACAAAACGATTTGGAAGATAACAATGACAATGGCACTGAGGCGCTGGCTCCCCATTTTGTTGCATTCTACTTTCAGTGAAAGGGGGGAAAAGAAAGGGGAGAGAAACGAGAAAAGAAATCTCCTATTGACATCGAGCAAATGCTATTTTACTTCACCCTGGCTGGCTGTGACAAAAAGGGATGATTCTTTTGTCATACGTCTCTCCTTACAGGGAAGGCCATCTCTGCAGATACAGAGCAGCCCCACTTCATTATTTTCAAGGAGCTGGCCTGAAGAAAAAAGATGCACGTACACAGACAGAGACACACACAGACAGAGACACGAATACACACAGACACACACAGACAGAGACACACACAGACACACACAGACAGAGACACACACAGACAGAGACACACACAGACAGAGACACGAATAAACTGTCTATTTGTGTCTCTGTCTGTGTGTGTTCTGTCTGTGTTGTTTTCTGTGTCTGGTTGTGTCTCTATCTGTGTGTGTCTCTTTCTGTGTGTGTCTCTGTCTGTGTGTGTGTCTCTGTGTATTCGTGTTCTGTCTATTCTGTTTGTCCTGTGTGT
>NC_036840.1:10748703-10770051 GCF_002910315.2 Salvelinus sp. IW2-2015 | reverse complement strand
GGTTTATTTACTATTCTAGTGGGGACTTCTGGTCCCTACAAGAATAATTAAACAACACACACACACACACACACACACACACACACACACACACACACACACACACACACACACCACACACACACACACACACACACACACACACACACACACACACACACACACACACACACACACACACACACACACACACAAATTCAAGCAGCTTGTGACAAACCAAGGCTGAAAGGCCCTCCATAGCGAATCTCTTCACCAACCTCCCAATGAAGCTAAATGGCACTCTTGCCTTAAATTCAGCCACTTTGGAGAAGTGGTGGAAAACAGGTGTCAGCAAAAGCACAACTCTTCACAGTTTCTTGTCATAGACCCTGAAGAAAATACATATAAAATCTACATCATTGCCATGTTTTGGTGTGCATGTGCGTTTGTGTTGTTCTGTCTGTGTTGCCTCTGCCGTGTGTGGTCTGCTGTGTGTGTGTCTCTGTCTGTGTGTGTCTCTGTCTGTGTGTGCCTCTGTCTATTCATGTATTTGTCTTGTGTGTGTCTCTGTCTGTGTGTGTCTCTGTCTATTTGTGTCTCTGTCTATTTGTGTCTCTGTCTGTGTGTTCTCTGTCTGTGTGTTTCTGTGTCTGTTGTCTCTATCTGTTGTGTGTCTCTTTCTGTGTGTGTCTCTGTCTGTGTGTGTGTCTCTGTGTATTCGTGTCTCTGTCTATTCATGTCTCTGTCTGTGTGTGTCTCTGTCTGTGTGTCTCTGTCTGTGGTGTCTGTGTGTATTCGGTCTCTGTCTGTTGTGTCTCTGTCTGTGGTGTCTCTTGTGTGTGTGTCTGTGTGTGTCTCTGTCTGTGTGTGTCTGTGTGTATTCGTGTCTCTGTCTGTGTGTGTCTCTGTCTGTGTACGTGCATCTTTTTTCTTCAGGCCAGCTCCTTGAAAATAATGAAGTGGGCTGCTCTGTATCTGCAGAGATGGCCTTCCCTGTAAGGAGAGACGTATGACAAAGAATCATCCCTTTTTGTCACAGCCAGCCAGGGTGAAGTAAATAGCATTTGCTCGATGTCAATAGGAGATTTTCTTTTCTCGTTCTCTCCCCTTTCTTTTCCCCCTTTCACTGAAAGTAGAATGCAAACAAAATGGGGAGCCAGCGCCTCAGTCCATTGTCATTGTTATCTTCCAAATCGTTTTGTCTCCTTCGGAGGGCTGACCTCTCCCGCTGTACATTTTCAGGCTATCGAGTGGCTCCGAAAGTCACACTTATCATCGGTAAGAGATGACTTTGAGCCTGCCATTTATTTCCCAAACCCCTTAATGACAATGGAGGAGTCTGTGGTGGCAAAGTGTTATTGAATTCAAACACTTTTTTCACTGCTTATAAGAGCTATAGGGCCAGATTGTAAGATCTGCACTTCTTGAAGTATTCTATTAACTTTACTGCCTCAGAACCCGGATCCGGGAGCACCCCCACCCCCACACACTATTAGCATACCTAGCATAGCTTCAAAAGTAATAGTAGCATCTAAATATCATTAAATCACAAGTCCAAGACACCAGATGAAAGATAACAGATCTTGTGAATAAGCCACCATTTCAGATTTTTAAATGTGTTACAGGGAAGACAAAATATGTAAATCTATTAGCTAAACACGTTAGCAAAATACACCACTATTCTAACAATCCACAGTTTCTTACTCCTTCAGGTGCTATCACCAATTCGGCTCAACTAGATATTGATATCCACTAACCAAGAAAAAACCTCTTCAGATGACAGTCTGATAACATATTCATGGTATAGGATAGTTTTTGTTAGAAAAAAGTGCATATTCAGGTAGAAATCACAGTTTACAAGTTGCACCCACCATCACAAAATCGACTAGAAATTACTAGATAGAGCACGTGTATGACCAATTTACTCATCATAAAACATTCATAAAAAATAGACAAAGCATAGCAATGGAAAGACCCAGTTCTTGTGATTTCAGACCATATTTCAGATTTTCTAAGGTTTTTCAGCGAAAACACAATAAATCGATAAGTTAGCATACCACATGAACAAACGTTCCAGACGATCGATTCCAGCAAAGAGCGCTATAACGTAATCACCGCCAAAATATATTTAATTTTTTCACTAACCTTCTCAGAATTCTTCGATGACACTCCTGTTAACATTTTACAATATACATATACCAGTTTGTCGAAAAGGTGCATATTTAGCCATACAAAACCTGGTTACACAATAAAAATACTAGGAAATCAAGCCTCAATATGTCTGACGTCATCTATCAGAGTGATCTAGTTTAATTGAAAGCTAATCATATACTTGACTAAAAAAATACGGGTTTACAGAATCGAAAGACAAATTAGTTCTTAATGCAACCGCGGATTTACATTTTTAAAATTATCCTTACTTTTCAATACAGGGTTGGCCAAGTGAAGCTATCCAACACAAATGGCGAATGATGCGTTTAAAATATTTCGACAGAAAACACGTTTATCATATTAAATATTGCTTACTTTGAGCTGTTCTTCCATCATATTCTTGGCAATGTATCCTTTCTATGTTATAAAACGTCTTTTGGTCGTAGATGATCTCTCTCTAAAATTTGACCAACCGGGGACATTTTGTTAGTCCCCATGAGGTCAAATTATATTTCTAGGGAGTTTAGGGTTAAGGTTAGAATTAGTGTTAGGGTTAGGGTTAGGGACAATAGGATTTTGAATGGGACTGAATTGTATGTCCCCACAAGGTTAGCTGTACAAGACTTTGTGTGTGTGTGTGTTGGTGCAGTGATTTTCACATACAGAATTGCCTTCTAATACGCCCCAAAACTTACATCAACCTCAGATTCTGTCAATTAAAGAAAAAAGTAACGTTATGTATACTGAACAAAAACATAAACGCAACATGTGTTGGTCCCATGTTCATGAGCTGAAATATAAGATCCCAGAAATGTTCCATTATGCACAAAAGCTTATTTCTCTAAATGTTGTGCACAAGCTTGTTTACATCCCTCAGTGTAATGCTGGCATGTGTCCTTTGTGAATCAGGATCTCTGAAATGCTTAGTTTAACTGTGTATTTACTTTTGGCTTCCATGACTGTATGACTGTATGACAGTCTTTCTCTCGCTCCCTCCTCTGTGATATAGGAGCTGGGTCGGATATAGGATATAGGAGCTGAAGTCAGGCTCCTTCATGACCAGTATCTCTGATGAGAGGGGCCTGGAGCTGATCTACGCTGCCATGCCCATCAGGCACTGGCAAAAACCTCAGAAGGGACAAAAGGTGATTACTAATAAGACAGTACATCACAATAGTTTAGTAATATCACCCTTTCAATACATGTCACCCATGAGCTCTTCCTCGTTTTCTACAGATGGAGAACAGAAGAGCTGATTTTGAAATGGAGTTCTCTGACTGAAAGACGGGTTGATACTGATGTCTGAATAGGGAGAGACCTTACACTCAGCATTAGTGCTTGTTATTATACAAGACACATGTAGTGTGTGTGGTGGGGTGCTGTGTATTCTTCAAACATGTCAGGGAACTCCTGTCATACGGAACACCACACAGAAAGGTATAACATTTGCACAACACTGCTTCTACAGTATTATGTGAAGGATGGTATACAGTGGCTTGTGAAAGTATTCACCCCCTTGGCATTTTTCCTATTTTGTTGCCTTACAACCTGGAATTAAAATTGATTTTTGGGGGGGTTTGTATAATTTGATTTACACAACATGCATACCACTTTGAAGATGCAAAATAAGAAAAAAAAACTGAACTTGAGCGTGAATAACTATTTATCCCCCCAAAGTCAATACTTTGTCGAGACACCTTTTGCAGCAATTACAGCTGCAAGTCTCTTGGGGTATGTTTAAGCTTGGCACGTTTAGCCACTGGGACTTTTGCCAATTCTTCAAGGCAAAATTGCTCCAGCTCCTTCAAGTTGGATGGGTTCCGCTGGTGTACAGCAATCTTTAAGTCATACCAAAGATTCTCAATTGRATTGAGGTCTGGGCTTTGACTAGGCCATTCCAAGACATTTAAATGTTTCCCCTTAAACCACTCAACTGTTKCTTTAGCGGTACGGTTAGTGTCATTGTCCTGCTGGAAGGTGAACCTCTGTCCCAGTCTCAAATCTCCGGAAGACTGAAACAGGTTTCCCTTAAGAATTTCCCTGTATTTAGCGCCATCCATCATTCCTTCAATTTTGACCAGTTTCCCAGTCCCTGCCGATGAAAAAAAATACTCACAACATGATGCTGCCACCACCATGTTTCACTGTGGGGATGTTGTTCTCAGGGTGACGAGAGGTGTTGGGTTTGCGCCAGACATAGCGTTTTCCTTGATGGCCAAAAAGCTCAATTTTAGTCTCATCTGACCAGAGTACCTTCTTCCATATGTTTGGGGAGTCTCCCTCATGCCTTTTGGTGAACCCCAAACGTGTTTGCTTATTTTTTTCTTTAAGCAATGGCTTTTTTTCTGGCCACTCTTCTGTAAAGCCCAGCTCTGTGGAGTGTACGGCTTAAAGGTGGTCCTATGGACAGATACTCCAATCTCCGCTGTGGAGCTTTGTAGATCCTTCAGGGTTATCTTTGGTCTCTTTGTTGCCTCTCTAATTAATGCCCTCCTTGCTTGGTCCGTGAGTTTTGGTGGGCGGCCCTCTCTTGGTATRTTTGTTTTGGTGCCATATTCTTTCCATTTTTAAATAATGGATTTAATGGTGCTCTGTGGGATGTTCAAAGTTTCGGATATATTTTTTTATAACTCAACCCTGATCTGTACTKCTCCACAACTTGACCTGTTTGGAGAGCTCCTTGGTCTTCATGTGCCACTCTTCATGTGACAGATCATGTGACACTTAGACTTTATATTTACAGGTGGACTTTATTTAACTAATTATGTGACTTCTGACGGTAATTGGTTGCACCAGATTTGATTGAGAGGCTTCATAGCAAAGGGGGTGAATACATATGCACACACCACCTTTCTGTTGTTTTTTGTGTTGTTTTTTTTTTTTTTTATTCCCTTCGCCAATTTTGACTATTTTGTGTATGTCCATTACATGAAATCCAAATATAAATCTACTGAAATTACAGGTTGCAATGCAACAACATAGGAAAAACGCCAAGGGGGATGAATACTTCTGCAAGGCACTGTATTCTACATGGAACTGTTACACTTGAAAGTTATTAAAACACTTTATTTCGGATTATCTACATAAGTTTTTCTTGAGGAAGCTTGGAATTGGTCAGTAGCCTACAGAGTKCTATGAGAAGAGTGCCATCCTCCTGCATCTCACATCTACCTGTAGTTATTGAACTCTGCCTGCTGCACCCATGGGTTGAGGAAAACTCAGGATGGAGTGTCATGCACTCCATCCCTCCTGCCACCTGACTGCACCTGTCTATAACCTGTAATACATGAAATAGATGGAAGGGACTTCATCACCCATTGGAGACAGAACCTTACACAGAGACCTGTGCATGTCAGTGTGTTAGACAAATAGTTCTGGTTAGACAGCTGAAGTTGTACTCTACACACAACTCATTTTCATTTGCTAGGTAAGTGTGGGCATACTGTCTTTATAAGCACATCAGTATTTACAGTATAACATGTTTTGTCTTTTTAAAAAGAACCTACTGTTACCAGAATTTTCAATCACAATGATGATAACTAAACAATCATTTAATCTTTGACCAATTCCCCGAGGTTTGTAAGACCCTGGGTTTAATAATAATTAGGCAAAGACTCAGATTCTGCAAAAAGGTTTGTTGCTCTTTATTCAGAGAACATTCTAAAGTCCACCAAAATGTGAGCAGTCTTTATAACCACCCCCATATACACACACACACACACAAACAGTAGGTGACTGTATCTTTTTCCACAGTTCCCATTCCTCGTTTATCACTATTCTACCAAGCTGGCAGTTCCATGCCGTTCCCTTCCTCCCTAGATTAGAGGGGCCTTGACTGGGCCTCTTTCCTGTTGTAAGTTTTTCAGAGTTCCAACCAGGTCAGGTCATGTATAGTTCAATTGTCCTCTGTGTTTTCTCAGTCACACATTTCTCACCCTTACATTATTGTATTATAGTCTAATTATTCTAATACATTTCACATAGTCTAATAATTACGTTTCAGGGTGGAATTCTTTAGTCATTACTTTAAACATATAAATTCCCTTATCACACACTCATCGATTTTTTTGTTGATAAATGTTTGTGCTATGTCCACACGTATCATACACCTGTTGTAAGGATATCAGTAGTGGACATAAGGGAAGACGAGATGAGACAAAACTAGCCAGTACTAGAATATTGTGTTGCAGAATAGCTGAGCTGACTCAAGACCGGTCATTCAACCCACAGTTGATATCGTTTCCACAGTAACATGTATTTACATGACGTGATAAAATGTTGAAACTAAGTTGCAATGTACTTATGCAGCATGGTGTTGTAGAACGAGTGTCTTATGGAACACATTCCAGACACTGGCTCTTGCTATTTTGCCATAACTGATTTGACAGAGAAATAACAGTTAGATAGGCTAGCCAGCTGCAGCTATCACCAAGCTATGCTAGCTAGCTGCTGCCAGCTTGGCTAAACACAATGTTAGTGCAGACTTTAGCCTACACTTAGAACTGAATTAGCTGACCATCTTGAGATGGCGAGTCAGTCAGGAGGGGAGAAGTCCTCAAATTCTAAATGTTCTAGCTAGCTTAGCTCGCTGTACTCACTAGAGCCCTTGTTTGTTGTGACTGAATGGCAAAGACAAACCCAAGAAACACACATATCAAACCACACCCCCAAGACAACTCTTGTTTACCTTCAATCATGGTCGCTAGCATTTCYTAATGAGCATTGATGAAAAACGACATTTAAGCCGCAAATTGGGCTCTTGTATACATACATGTAAATCTTCCTATAGKAATGTGAGCTAGTGGTTATGACTATGAGATACATTGTGTTTCTATGCCATTGTTTTGATTAGATGGCATTTAGAAGCTGTTTATAATGTGACTCTGCCAATAAAATGTGGAGGAAGTCACAACACCAGACACGTAGTTGCTTTGGCAACGTTATCACCCGCTATTTGTCTTTCTCGGTAAACAAATCCACAGCTACGTTGTTTCCACAGAAGCCGCCTTGGAAAACACTGTGACAAATAGTCTGGTCGTAAAGATACATTATTGATCAGCAAGAGGCCTGGCTTGTTTGCTTCGTGTCTGACTGTCAGTCCTCCCCATTTCAGTCCCGCAGACCTTGGAGAGAGACTGATGTGCGCACGGTTGTGGGGGAGTCTGCGAGACTTCCTTGTTCCCTTCATGAAGGTTTTGGCTGGAAGCTGGAGCTCAGTGTAAATCCCTKGGGGTTTAGGGTCAGGGAGGCTGACCACCTCAGAAACCACAAGCACAACAATTTGACTAAGCTCCCTGGGTGGGTGGATGGATGGTAGGGATGACGGGGGTGGATGAAAGGGGGGATTTCTCCACACCACAAGCTTGGGCATGTTTCGGCATAACTGAGACACTGTGGAGGAATTGACGTGGAAATTGCATTTTGTGGAGGAAAGGTTTATCACCAACGATAACACCCAGCTACCTAGCTTCCCCAACGCTTCCTATAGCCTCCTTTTTAAATATATTGCTGCATTTGACAAATACAAGAACGATAACTCAGAAAACTATACAGAGGAAGAATGTACAGGAAGTGTTTGTTTCTCTACTGGCCATGGCTAATATGAAGTAAATGAATTCGATTCTTGATATGCCCCACCTGTCAGGTGGATGGATTATCTTGGCAAAGGAGAAATGCTCACTAACAGGTTGGCATTACTCACTCGGGCCCAGAAATAGTCCATTGGCACCTCTTTACAACATACAAGACACACATACAGCACCAATTACATTATCAATGGTGGTTAGGTGAATTCCAGGACAGATAGTATTTTGACCATTGACCAATCTAATGTGACCAAGCTGATTGAAGTATCCTCCATTACTCTGGTGTCTGGCCACTGCCTCGGCCTTCTGTAACAGCTCCAGGTATGGAAGGGGGGTTTCCCACCACACTGCTGAACAATGAATCCAGCAGGTTTTGTACGTAGCCTGTGAATGAAATCAAATATCATCACTTAATAAACATATAGCGAGCAAAGATGACTATTGGGCAACTGCTCATGCACTTTTGAGTTGCCATATTGTTGTCCTTCATTCATCCAGGTGATTCCATTTGTTGGTCCACCACCTGTACCTTTTTAATGCACAGTAGATGCATTAATGCACAGTCTTCAGACAGGCTTTAGGAAGACAAGTTGAACTAATTCACAAGAATAGCAGGACAGCAAATGGGAATCAGCTTTCAGATAATTATATTAACGTTGATTCAAATGATCATGATTGATGTCTATGATTAGTTGATTAGTTGAATCAGGTGTGAACTGGTTGGCAAGAACAAAAGCCTAAGTCCACATTGATCTCTGTGGATACGATTGGACACACCCCTTTTATGAGTGCCGCTTTCATGATGAATAGTAATGATCCATTCATTTCAATAACTTTAGGGAGATTAATATAATCACATTTTACATAAGAAATGAGAGATTGTACATTTTGAACATTTGGAAATGAATTAAAATTGATTATTTAAGAGGCTTATTTAGAACACCCATGGATTTAAAAGGTACATTTGGTACCAATTAACCCAGACCGCACTTTTCACATATTTTGTCAAATATTTGTATGTCTTATTAAAGTGAAATTGTAAGTAGTCATACAAATGCACATGACAAAATGCACATCTTTCATTTTGTCTCCACTTTTATTTAAAAAATGAGGGCAGTATAGGTTAGAAATGTCTCAACTTAGATGTTGGTGTGTTTAATAGGTACACTAACCTTAAGTCATTCATACCCAACCCTCCAGTAAGTCGTGACGAACTCACTTACAAAACTCAGTTTTGGACGAGATTGACTTTATAACCGATATTATCCTGTTTACATTTTGTAGTTCATTTTGACACTAGAATAAATGTCTCTGACTCATATTGATGCCACATGAAGCCATTTTCAAAAGAAGAAGTTGGCTTTCAAGGACAGTCGACCTTTATTAAGTGCATTCCCTTTATGTCCTATTGTGTTGTCAAGCCGGAATCCAATCCAAGCCAAGGTCATAGTAAATGGCACTAATGGTGCTAGCTACCGGAGATCACTACAAACAGCAGGAATCTGTGTACAAAAGGCAGCTCAGAATTGAGTGTCAAAGGCAGCATTAAGTAAGTCACATAGAAAACAAAATAAACAGAGCTGAACTGGAACATGGAACATTTAGCCCCCTACGGTGCTCCCTTCCAAGAAATCAGGCGTAGCCAACCTTGCTAACTGTGTGAGGCTGAGGCAGGCTACCCCGCTGGGCAGCTACAGATGAGATCTCATAGAGATAGGCCACGAGTTAGTCCAGGTGTTCTCACTCCTACCTGAGATGAGCTTTTTGCTAGCTGGCTGGAAGCTACACATCCTTACATGTGAATAATCACCCTGGACCAAGCAGGCTATTACTCAGCGGGAACTAGTTGTACAGAGGCAACCTATTACTTTTTGTCCAGAAACAACCGATACCCCCCCCCCCCCCCCACCTAATACTAATACTAACACACCTAATGGTGTGAAAGGAGTATATATGTATGATCAATATGGTAGGGGGGCGGGCTTAGCGATCAGAGGTTCAGCTACAACCATATTGCTAACTCTTCAACCAATTAAACATGTGCATAAAGTGCCTAGGGAGGAGGTAGTAGGGTCTAGGGGGTGTTTCTGGACCTGGCCCACATGCCTTTTCCTGAAGACTTCCTTCCTTCCAGGTGGTGTTGAGATGAACAGCTGTTAAGCTGGGAGGGGTGTGATAAATCACAGATAGATGTGCTTTTATGGTGAGCTGTCAACACCCCCATCCCACCTTATTACTGGGAGAGTAATAAGAGAGATTGGCACACTAATAACTTAGCACATGACACTGTTACAATCTTTTGTTCACTTTAGTCTAACGCAAGAAGTATGGTTTATTRAATCAGGAAGTAAACCAGGAACTTCACCATTAACGTAAAAAACATTATTTTTGTATTATTGTTCAAGGGAGACCTGGCCAAGAAGGCAGTTCCAACATAAAAGACTAATAATAAAAGAGTCCTAACATGCATTAAAACAGATACCCGCCCACCATTCCATTAAATTCTCTCTAAAATAAACAGCTAAGATTAAAAGAAAAACGTTCGAAATGGAACCCCATTGTTTTAATTAAACAATTAAGCAAGGTTATACAGAACTCGTTTAGAAAGAAAAGAACAAATGTCTGCTCCTCTGTGATGTCGAGAACTTTCAAACAAAGTACTTCTCCGAGAGTTCAATTAATTGATGAAAGAAATCATTTTTCCTCTCTCTCTCTCTCGCTTTCATGACCATTTTAATCCTCTCCAGAACTGTTGGTAATGAGCTTTTAATGGTTGTCTGTTGGTTCAGACAAAGAGAGACAGTCAGCCTAGTCCTGCTGGGTGCTAGATAGACAGTAGACAGACACAGTCTCTCTCTCCAGCCAGGTAAAGCCACACTGGATCAATTACTGAACAGACGGCCTACAACCACACTGTATCACAGCGCTGTCTACCTGTCAGCCTGTATGTCTGGGAGAGGTTAATCTCTTCCAAAAGCCCTATGTCTGACTACTAAAGATGGCACAGAAAGCTCAGGGGTATTAAGCTGTGCCGGTCCTCATGAGAGCCAGTTTCATCATAGCGCTTGATGGTTTTTGCGACTGCACTTGAAGAAACTTTCAAAGTTCTTGACATTTTCCGAATTGACTGAACTTCATGTCTTAAAGTAATGATGGACTGTCATTTCTCTTTGCTTATTTGAGCTGTTCTTGCCATAATATAGACTTGGTATTTTACCAAATAGGGGTATCTTCTGTATACCACCCTTGCATTGTCACAACACAACTGATTGGCTCATACGCATTAAGAAGGAAATAAATTCTACAAATTAACTTTTAACAAGGCACACCTGTTAATTGAAATGCATTCCAGGTGACTACCTCATGACGCTGGTTGAGAGAATGCCAAAACTGTGCAAAGCTGTCATCAAGGCAAAGGGTGGCTACTTTAAAGAATCTCAAATATAAAATATATTTTGATTTGTTTTTGGTTACTACATGATTCCATATGTGTTATTTCATAGTTTTGATGTCTTCACTACTATTGTACAATGTAGAAAATAGTAAAAATAAAGAAAAAGCCTTGAATGAGTAGGTGTGTCCAAAATTGTGACTGGTACTGTATAATAAATACGGTTCGAATTAAATGTCCATATCAACAATCTAAATGACAATATATTAAAAAAGAGTCTCATCAAAAAATGTATACTTTGATGAATCAAATGCTCATCAACGGGATGTTGTGCATAAATCCAAACCATAAACAGTGAGACCGCTTTGGGAAATGAAATATATATTAAAGCCACTAAAATATAGATCATGTCGAAAATGAGGAAATAAGCTTCAAAGGAAAATATTTTCTAAAGGTTTCTGAGGCCATGGCCTGGTTTCAGCATGGCTGAATGAACTGTGCCTTGGGGGCCCCACATATGATAGCCTACAGGTTAACTCCGTGGTGCTGAATGGAACAGCAGCACTCTTCTCATGTCCAGTAGCCTAACCTGCAGAAAAATGCAATTTAGGCTCACCTTTAGTACTTTTCGTAGTACTTTTACRGCCATCAGGGTGAACCTCTCKGTGACAGCCTTGTAGAAATCTTCTTTATTCTTTTATTAATCTCAATTGACATGAGGGCCAAGGATGGCGCAGCTGTACTTCCCCAACACTACCAATACATAATCCGCCAAGGCCACAGGTCATTTGTCATCGCTCACATCGTCCCCAAAGCTCCTCCTTGACTTTGCTGTCTAAGATATCTGGTGTTTGTTTTGTAACATCTGTGGCCTCATCGACGCCTCATGCAACAAATGTGTCTGTATTAATCTCGTCTTTAATGTCCTTTCGAATCACATCACTGACTGCTTCAATCAAATCTGTTTGATGTACCCGAAGTGTCCTTTTCAGCGAAAGTAMACAATAACTCCAYATAGTTGCCACGATTACATGTGCTTGTACTCTCATCATTACCGCGAAATGCTAACTCTTGTTTCCCTAWGTAGCAYGTTGCTCTAATGCGATCCTTCAAAATCTCACAGTTTTCCTTTACCTTAGCATTGCCATTGTGGATGGTCACTTGTTTCTGCTGCTCATTTAACGGCACATTGATCCGTTTGTTCCCAAAAGCTGACCGTGTCCATGAGCAGTGACTGAAGTCAGGAAAGGCACGCACTTCAACAATTTGAATGGATGAGGACATTGGGGGAAAAAGGCCCACCCTGGAGCCTTTCCTGAGGTTTCGATGCAGTTTTACCAAATTCTGGGATTTTGAGCATAAAAACCACCCAATTGCTTTTTTTTTTTTTTTACATCATTATATATATTTTTTTGCCTTTACATAACAGTTCTTTATATTAGATTATCACACGGTAAGCACTGCCAACCCTGCCTACCCCGACTGCACATCACTGCTATAGGGTGTTTCACCTCGATTTTATGCGATCCATATCTTTCAGTTGGCTTTTAATCCATATCAGGCAATCATAGTTTTACTGACCACTAGCTGTGTCTAATGGTGCCTATCTTATGAACCTCCACGTTTCACATGGTTCTGTAATGAAGGAGAGAAAGAAAGAAAGAAAGAAAGAAAGAAAGAAAGAAAGAAAGAAAGAAAGAAAGAAAGAAAGAAAGAAAGAAAGAAAGAAAGAAAGAAAGAAAGGATGGATGGAAAGAAGAAGGAATATGGATTATGTTATATATGCAAGGTATAATGAACGAGGGATGAGGTAGGAACAGAGGAGGCTAAATTAAATTCACAGTGTTTAAAGTACCCGGCGTATGTGGCGTGAAGCCAGAGACCAAGCATCCTATGTTTCCCATGCATTATAACACTATGAGGCAGAACTGATCCAGTATGAGAGGTTAAATTCATAGGCGACCCAGATCTAAAGCTTTCATGTACTGTAATGACATCCACATTCAACCAGCCATCCCGGGATGCCAATAACCGATTTCATCTGAAATAATAAAAAATGTACTCGCGCAATTTGTAGTCGCTCTGGAATAAGAGCGTCTGCTAAATGACTTAAATGTAAATGTAATTGTAAATATGCTCATCCTGACTCCCTCTCTGTTTATTTTTATCTCTCTTCTCTCTGTCCTCTCTATTTCACACACACACACACACACACACACACACACACACACACACACACACACACACACACACACACACACACACACACACACACACACACACACACACACACACACACACAACACAAACACACACACACAACACACACACACACACACACACACACCGTATCATGTAGCTCGGTAGCAAAGCTTTATGAGGGTGCTTCAAATTGATTTCAGAAGGTACCACCGATTTCAGTATCCATGCTGCAATAAAATGGCCTACGAATGATCACTGGCCTGAAAGTGAAATCCGAGGTCGGCATAACTGTAGTCGAGCATCTAAACAACATCCAGTTTCACCATACCCGTTTTAGTGCTCTAGTCTAGAACATGCTTCCAAAAGATGTGTTGATTGCTTTATCTTTACAACTGTGTCTTCGGGCTCTTCTGCCAGTGGAATAATCCACCTGCTAAGGCGCTGTCAAATCAGAAGATGAAATGAAAGGTGCAGTCATTAAAAAGAAGAGAAGCTCTGGCTCCCGCCCAATTAACATTAACCGAAAACGATCAACTGCAGGGGGGAAAAAAAGAGGGAGAAATTAAGAGGGATTATTTTCAGTCTACTTGAAGCCCTCTGTGGGTCAATCCTCCCTCTCTTCGGAGTCAGATCTTCATTTGAAGACGTTTGAGGATTAATCATACCTGGTCAAAGGAATCAACACGGATATGTAGTGAGTAGGTGTGTATGCGGGGGGGGGGGGGGGGCACAATATCAATCCAATTCAAGTAAAAGTGGACAATTATTCCTGTGTCAGTACTATGACAAAGCATTGGGCCAATGCAACCATATAGAGAGGTGATAGGAATCAAGGCTTTCACCAGATAGAAAGCATATAATAAATAGGTCTATATTTCCAGCACAGGATAGCAGGTTGGACCAGACAGAGAGAGGCCTCAGTCCCAYGAGCCTAAATCCATCTGAACAGCATGGCCAGGCTCAGCGCTGGCTGTCAATCACAGGCGCAGCAGCCCAGTGCATCAGCAGGCTGACTTTGTCACTACCGTTGTACCCAGGGGTAATTTACCGTTGTCCCCACTACAAAAGTTTAGAGACCGCCACGTATGGACTCGTGGAAACTCGTTTGCCTAAACGTTGAYAGGAAATCTTTGCTAAAAGCACATACTGGAAAATGTTGCCTTTTCCGAAATGCCAAGAGCATAAGTAATGGACACGGGCAACAGAGTCCATGCCACTCCGGCCTTTGATCAAAAACGAATGAATATAAAAAATGTTGCCCCAACAACCGCATGCCTAATTGCTGCMTATAATGAGAAACTGGGGTGTACATTATTTTAAAACGACAGGCTAATTGGCTGAGTCTAGACTTTAAGCTCGGTGAACTCAACTCTAAAATAAATGCTGAGTAACCCATAGAGAACAGAGCGGAACTTGTTAGTTTCAAAATGACAAACGATAGAAAAGAGCATTATATCAAATATTATTTCATGTCATGCCTGGATTTCCTTCACAAAGCCAGTATAGTACTTCTTTAACTAACTCTAGTCCTTCTCCCTCTGTGCATATTAAGCATGCCATCAGAGCTAAACCTGTAAATCTAATTTGCCAATGGGATCTCCAGGGTCATTTGTCCTTCCATCGGACAGGGAGATAAGATCAGCAACAATGGGCTGAGTGAGTGAGTGAGTGAGTGAGTGAGTGAGTGAGTGAGTGAGTGAGTGAGAGAGAGAGAGAGAGTAAGAGAGCAAGAGAGTGAGAGAGTTTAGCCAGTGATTGAGGGCGCGAGGGGGAGAGAGAGTTTAGCCAGGAAGTGAGGACACGAGGGGGAGAGAGAGAGAGAGAGAGAGAGAGTTTAGCTAGGGAGTGAGGGGGAGAGAGAGAGGTTGTGAGGGAGAGGAAGTGAGAGAGCGTTTCTCATGCCAATAAAGCCCCTTCAATTGAAATTGAAATTGGGCGAGAGAGAGCGATTTATTCCAGGGAGTGAGGGGGAGAGAGAGAAGTGGCAAGGGAGAGGAAGAGAGATGGAGATAGAGGGAGGGAGAGAGGTGGTGAGGGGAGGAAGAGAGATGGAGATAGCAGGAGGRAGAGAGAGAGGTGGCGAGGGAGAGGAAGAGAGATGGAGATAGAGAGCRAGAGGAAGGAAGGGGAAAAGGATAGAGAAGGAGAGGGAGAGAGGGAGAGAGAGAGAGAGAAAGGGAGAGGGGAAAAGGGTGAGAGTATGAGAGAGTCCTTTCTACTCCTCTAGTTTAGTCAGCGAGGGACATCCGGAGATCACTTTTACAGGGGGTTATACTGACATAAAAGGCCTGTATGTACTGTTCTTGTCATGCTACTGTACATAATGAGCCCCATTCTACCTATATGTACATATTACCTCAATTATCTCGACTAATCTGTGCCCCCGCACATTGACTCTGTACCGGTACCCCCTGTATACAGCCTCGCTATTGTTATTTTACTGCTGCTCTTTAATTATTTGTTGTTTTTATTTTTTACTTATACATTTTTTTACCTAACACTTATTATTCTTAAAACTGCATTGTTGGTTAAGGGCTTKTAAGTAAGCATGTCACTGTAAGGTCTACACCTGTTGTATTCGGCGCAYGTGACAAATAACATTTGATTTGATTGGATTCTTGTTTTGGGGGGTAAGTAAACAAGAGGGTTTCGTTCACACCTTGTAGGTTGTAGGAAATCTGGGGAAATGCAAGCCGCCCCTTGCAACAAGTCCCTTGAGAAATTACACCAATTGCCATTCGGAAAATGAATTCAGTGACCTACAGCACAGTAAAATGAAATTAACTTGCGCAGTGTTCGCCACTAGACCATGGCATATTTCCTCCCAACCTGGTCTCAGAGCATTTCCTATTATTCTGCATGTAAATGGAATGCATTCATTTGTGGTGCCCATCACTCATTTCGTATGATATGTGACGAATTACAATTCGTATTATATGTTCCCCGAATTTGCGAAATGTACATTATGTAAAGAATTTATAAAACCTATGAAATGTTCTAGCTAGGTGGCTAATATTAGCTAGGATGGGGGTTAGGGGTTAGGGTTAAGGTTAGAGGTCAATTTATCAGTTAGGTTAAAGGATTAAGGTTAGAGTTGGGGTTAGGGGAAGGGTTAGCTAACATGCTAAGTAGTTGCAAAATAGCTAAAAAGTAGAAAGTAGTTGAAAGGTTATACGCTCACCCATCCACCTCAACCAACCACAGTACTTTTGTTTTTGCCTTAAGTAACCATCTGTCTCATGTAACCATACCAAACGTAACATATCATATTAATTTGAGTGTCCAGGATATCCCTTTACTAGATTATTATGGACAAAAGAGCTCGACTATTTTTATTTGTCAAATGGCAGCCAAGTATCCATGATCGTGTCACCAGAATAAGATCCTCGATGTACATTGGAAAGGAGCATCACTTGAACTTTCACCACCCTGTGAAGTTCATCAGTTTGTCTGTAGCCTAATCTGCATGCTTTCCTGCCGAATCCTAATGGCAGGACCACACAGCATGTCATGTGACTTATGATGGTTATTATATCAATATTTGCGCATAGAAGTGTTTCCACCTACATTTCTGGCATGAATTCATTTTACAGACACAAGAGATCCCACCTTGTCTGGCGCATTTTGTTTTGTCGACATTTGGCCCGTCGTAGAAAAATGTATCCGACATGTACTTTACTAGGAGAAAAAGGTCGGATTGAAACCTGGTTCCTGTCAAGGTTAAGAAAGTTGATAAGAAGACGACCTAAACAATTTAAAATGTAACAACCGTTTCAGCAAGAGGTGCAATATATCTAACTAACCAATTGGATTAGTTAAGAATAATGTATATACATGAAAAACACAGATTTTTTTTTTAAATCCCCAAAAAAACACCAACACTGGAGGTTATTTTACACCACTGAGTGTTAATTTCACTCTTATAGAGTGAATTTAACTCCTGAATCAACACAAAAAAATGATAGCAATTTGCTGTAGTCACTGTCTGCCTGGTGTAACACCTGGTTGTGTATTGATTTATAGCCCTATAGATGGGGGAGGAAGGGAGAGCTTGCTAACTGTTGGTGCAAGCAGAGACGATAAGCCTCACGCTTGTCACATGAACGCAGAGGCTGAGGCCCACGCAAATATCGATCCTATTTAGCATGCCTGTTATTGTGTTGTTGCTTCGGCAATGGTACTCTATGTACCGCAGCTAACCACCAGCCAGTCAAACTACTGTAGACGGAAGGACAGAGAGAGAGAGAGAGAGAGAGACAGAGACAGAGAGAGACAGACAGATAGAAACAGAGAGACAGAGAGACAAAGAGAGACATAGAAACAGAGAGACAGAGTGATAGAGAGACAGATAGAAACAGAGAAACAGAGAGACAGAGAGAGACAGATAGAAACAGAGAGACAGAGAGACAGAGACCGATAGAAACAGAGAGACATAGAGAAATAGATATAAACAGACTGAAAGAGATCCAGAGTGAGACAGATAGAAACAGAGAGAGACAGATAGAAACAGAGAGACAGAGAGACAGAGAGAGACAGATAGAAACAGAGAGACAGAAAGAGACCGATAGAAACAGAGAGACAGAGAGACAGATAGAAATAGAGAGACAGAGAGATAGAGAGACACCGATAGAAACAGAGAGACATAGAGACATAGATATAAACAGAGTGACACAGAGACAGAGAGAGACAGATAGAAACAGAGCGACAGAGAGACAGAGAGAGACAGATAGAAACAGAGCGACAGAGAGACAGAGAGAGACAGATAGAGACAGAGAGACAGAGAGACAGAGAGAGACAGACAACAAATTCCAATTGGCTATACTAAAACTCTTTAACATCGTCCTTAGCTCTGGCATCTTCCCCAATATTTGGAACCAAGGACTGATCACCCCAATCCACAAAAGTGGAGACAAATTTGACCCCAATAACTACCGTGGAATATGCGTCAACAGTAACCTTGGGAAAATCCTCTGCATTATCATTAACAGCAGACTCGTACATTTCCTCAATGAAAACAATGTACTGAGCAAATGTCAAATTGGCTTTTTACCAAATTACCGTACAACAGACCATGTATTCACCCTACACACCCTAATTGACAACCAAACAAACCAAAACAGGCAAAGTCTTCTCATGCTTTGTTGATTTCAAAAAAGCCTTCGACTCAATTTGGCATGAGGGTCTGCTATACAAATTGATGGAAAGTGGTGTTGGGGGTAAAACATACGACATTATAAAATCCATGTACACAAACAACAAGTGTGCGGTTAAAATTGGCAAAAAACACACACATTTCTTCACACAGGGTCGTGGGGTGAGACAGGGATGCAGCTTAAGCCCCACCCTCTTCAACATATATATCAACGAATTGGCGCGGGCACTAGAACAGTCTGCAGCACCACACACACACACACACACCACACACACACACACACACACACACACACACACACACACACACACACACACACACACACACACACACACACACACACACACACACACACACACACACACACACACCACACACACACACACACACACACACACACACACACACACACACACACACACACACACACACACACACACACACACACACACATGCACACACACAACTTTACTGCAACACGCTAACTCCAACCAACTCCTCTCCCACACAACACTACTGTTGACAGTTACATGCAGTACAGTATCTCTCTGTCTCTGTCTCTCTGTTTCTATCTATGTCTCTCTGTCTCTCTGTTTTCTATCTATGTCTCTATGTCTCTCTGTTTCTATTGGTCTCTGTCTCTCTGTTCTCTGTTTTATATCTGTTCTCTCTGTCTCTCTGTTCTCTGTTTATATCTATGTTCTCTATGTCTCTCTGTTTCTATTGGTCTCTGTCTCTCTGTCTCTCTGTTTCTATCTGTCTCTCTCTGTCTCTCTGTCTCTGTTTCTATCTGTCTCTCCTCTGTCTCTCTGTCTCTCTGTTTATTATCTATGTCTCTATGTCTCTCTGTTTCTATTGGTCTCTGTCTCTCTGTCTCTCTGTTTCTATCTGTCTCTCTCTGTCTCTCTTGTTTCTATCTCTCTCTCTCTGTCTCTCTGTCTCTCTGTTTCTATCTGTCTCTCTCTGTCTCTCTGTCACTCTGTTATATCTAGGTCTCTCTGTTTCTATTGGTCTCTGTCTCTCTGTTTCTATCTGTCCTCTTCTGTCTCTCTGTTTCTATCTGTCTCTCTCTGTCTCTCTGTCTCTCTGTTTCTATTGGTCTCTGTCTCTCTGTTTCTATCTGTCTCTCTCTGTCTCTCTGTCTCTCTGTCTCTCTGTCTCTCTGTCTCTCTGTTTCTATCTGTCTCTCTCTGTCTATATGTTCTCTGTTTCTATCTGTCTCTCTCTGTCTCTCTGTTCTATCTTGTTCTCTCTCTGTCTATCTGTCTCTCTGTTTCTATCTGTCTCTCTCTGTCTCTCTCTGTCTCTCTCTGTCTCTCTTCTGTCTCTCTCTGTTCTCTATCTGTCTCTCTCTGTCTCTCTCTGTCTTCTGTCTCTCAATTTCATTTTCAATTCAAGGGGCTTTATTGGCATGGGAAACATGTGTTAACATTGCAAAGCAAGTGAGGTAGATATTATACAAAAGTGAAATAAACAATACAAATTAACAGTAAACGTTACACATACAGAAGTTTCAAAACAATAAAGACATTACAAATGTTATATTATATATATACAGTGTTGTAACAATGTACAAATGGTTAAAGCACACAAGTTAAAATAAATAAGCATAAATATGGGTTGTATTTACAATGGTGTTTGTTCTTCACTGGTTGCCCTTTTCTTGTGGCAACAGGTCACAAATCTTGCTGCTGTGATGGCACACTGTGGAATTTCTCCCAGTAGATATGGGAGTTTATCAAATTGGATTTGTTTTCAAATTCTTTGTGGATCTGTGTAATCTGAGGGAAATATGTCTCTCTAATATGGTCATACATTGGGCAGGAGGTTAGGAAGTGCAGCTCAGTTTCCACCTCATTTTGGGGCAGTGTGCACAATGCCTGTCTTCTCTTGAGAGCCATGTCTGCCTACGGCGGCCTTTCTCAATAGCAAGGCTATGCTCACTGAGTTCGTATATAGTCAAGCTTTCCTTAAGTTTGGGTCAGTCACAGTGGTCAGGTATTCTGCCACTGTGTACTCTCTGTTTAGGGCCAAATAGCATTCTAGTTTGCTCTGTTTTTTTGTTAATTCTTTCCAATGTGTCAAGTAATTATCTTTTGTTTTCTCATGATTTGGTTGGGTCTAATTGTGCTGTTGTCCTGGGCTCTGTGGGGTGTGTTTGTGTTTGTGAACAGAGCCCTAGGACCAGCTTGCTTAGGGGACTCTTCTCCAGGTTCTCTCTGTAGGTGATGGCTTTGTTATGGAAGGTTTGGGAATTGCTTCCTTTTAGGTGGTTGTAGAATTTAACGGCTCTTTTCTGGATTTTGATAATTAGTGGGTATCGGCTAATTCTGCTCTGCATGCATTATTTGGTGTTACGTTGTACACTGAGGATATTTTTGCAGAATTCTGCATGCAGAGTCTCAATTTGGTGTTTGTCCCATTTTGTGAAATCTTGGTTGGTGAGCGGACCCCAGACCTCACAACCATAAAGGGCATGGGCTTATGACTGATTCAAGTATTTTTAGCCAGATCCTAATTGGTATGTTGAAATTTATGTTCCTTTTGATGGCATAGAAGGCCTTCTTGCCTTATCTCTCAGATCGTTCACAGCTTTGTGGAAGTTACCTGTGGTGCTGATTTTAGGCCGAGGTATGTATAGTTTTTTTGTGTGCTCTAGGGCAACGGTGTCTAGATGGAATTTGGTGGTCCTGGTGACTGGACCTTTTTTGGAACACATTATTTTGGTCTTACTGAGATTTACTGTCAGGGCCCAGGTCTGACAGAATCTGTGCAGAAGATCTAGGTGCTGCTGTAGGCCCTCCTTGGTTGGTGACAGAAGCACCAGATCATCAGCAAACAGTAGACATTTGACTTCGGATTCTAGTAAGGTGAGACCGGGTTGCTGG
>NC_036840.1:10744573-10747683 GCF_002910315.2 Salvelinus sp. IW2-2015 | reverse complement strand
TTCCGTAGTGTATTTCTGTATTGTTTTAGTGATTCACCATAGTGAAGGCGTAGACTCAGGTTTTCCGGGTCTCTATGTTTTTGGTTGGACAGGTTTCTCAATTTATTTCTTAGATTGTTGCATTCTTTATCAAACCATTTGTCATTGTTGTTCATTTTCTTCGGTTTTCTATTTGAGATTTTTAGATTTGATAGGGAAGCTGAGAGGTCAAATATACTATTAAGATTTTCTACTGCCAAGTTTACACCTTCACTATTGCAGTGGAACATTTTACCCAGGAAGTTGTCTAAAAGGGATTGAATTTGCTGTTGCCTAATTGTTTTTTGGTAGGTTTCCAAACTGCATTCCTTCCATCTATAGCATTTCTTAATGTTACTCAGTTCCTTTGGCTTTGATGCCTCATGATTGAGTATTGCTCTGTTCAAGTAGACTGTCTCTCTCTCTCTCTCAGCTGGAAAACCACTAGGCCTGTCTATTCTGACTTCCACCACCAAGATCGGAAAACCACTGGCCTGTCTTTGACTTCACCACAGATGGAAACCACTGGCCTGTCTTTGACTTCACCACAGATGGAAACCACTGGCCTGTCTTTGACTTCACCACAGATGGAAACCACTGGCCTGATCTTTGACTTCACCATCTATTGTTATCTCCAAAGTTTTAGCATCTTCCATAAATAGGTGAATCTGCCATAAATAAAGGTTCAAAATAATAAGATGAAGCTCGGGTAATATGGATACCTATCACGACAGTTAGACAGTTAGAATAATGGATGTTTATTATATAAACATGGGGCAGGCAAATGACAGGTCAAGGGCAGGCAGGGGTCGGTATTCCAGGCCAGAGTCCGTAAGGTACAGAACGGCAAGCAGGCTCAGGATCAGGGCAGGCAGGTTGATCAAAACCGGGATAACTAGAAAACAGGGTCTCAAGAAAAAAGGTAGTACGAAAAACACCCTGGTAGGCTTGACGAGACAAGACGAACTGGCAACAGACAAACAGAGAACACGGGATAATGGGGAAGATGGACGACACCTGGAGGGGGGGTGGAGACAAGCACAAAGACAGGTGAAACAGAGCAAAAGGTGTGACAGATAACTATTGAAATAGAGCTGATATGTGTTTTTCTACATTGTAATGGACACAGTGCAACCTTTGGTAGGTAGGCTGCTGACAGGCTGCTGGAATGCCGGTATAGCAAACCGAAGTCAGCCTGTGATCATGATTCTCACAGCGGAAGTGAAATGATAGGCTTCAATAACGTTGCTCATGATCATGCATGCCTCAAATTACATAAAACTACAAGTTCCTTGAATTTAATTTTGACCGGATGACTTTTCATTATGTGGATAGACACTTCTGGTTTCTAGCTAACATCACACCAATCAAGAGCGTGTTTTAGAGGTAAACTTTAGAGGTCAAAGCCATTCATCTTGGGGCGACAGGGGGTGTGGCTTTTCAAAATGCTATCATATCAGATATATATATATWTTTTTTATACAGACTAGCTATAAAAAAAAAAATGTAAATATAATATTAGATTATTTTTCTGGTAAAAAAGGTTAAGGTGCAAAAACATACCTTTGTATCCCTTATTTCAATCTGTCCATGACTCCGGACAAGTGGACACAAGGCTGTCCATGACTCAGGACAAGTGGACACAAGGCTGTCCATGGCTCAGGACAAGTGGACACAAGGCTGTCCATGGCTCAGGACAAGTGGACACAAGGCTGTCCACGGCTCAGCTCAGTTGCGAGGAGGAAGAACTTTGCAGCTGTTTCTGATATATAAACAATGCCATGCTGGTGGGTGGCAACATTCAAATAAAACTCAAACCTGAAACAAATTAATGTCTATGTCATATTATAGGAAAAGACACTGCATTCAAACAGATTGGCACGAAGTGGGCACCTCGGATTTGTAATTTCAAGCCCTAATATATCATACTTTGACTAAAAATGATGACTTATTGACTTAAATCGTTGCAACATCATGGGTAAGCTCTGCCCATCGTCTTTCAGCACAGAAAAAGGCTATTTCTACTGGTGTGGCCGTTTAAACTCCTGGCAGCTGTGTCTGGAATGGAACACTATTCTTTACATAGCGCACTATGGTCACTGTTCAAATGTAGTGCACTATGTAGGAAATATGGTTCTATAGGGTCCTGGTGAAATGTAGTGCACTATATATGGAATAGGGTGCCATTTGGGACGCAGGCCAAGGTCTACATTACGACAGACAGAAGCTGAGAACATGTTTTTCAGTTCTGAATATTTCACATCTCTCTCCACGCTTGGCTTGTGTTTGCTTAAAAGTTGAATGCTCAGAAGTCGATGCCGTAGAGAAATGTTTCAGAGAGGCGCGAGGGAAAATAAAACACAACCTCAAGTCATCAGATGAATGATTTAACATCCTAGTTGAAGATAATTCAAAAAAATTCATCTTGAATTGCTGAAAGTCCATGAGGAATGTACTTTTAGTATAAAATCCAACATAAAGCACCTACAAGCTGTTTTCTTTGTCCTTGAAAGCAGGTTTAGCGTAACTTGTAATAATGGAGAAAAAAAATCTGTATGTACTCTAACATGTAATTTGCTATGAATGGTTGTCAGTTCCGTTTTAAAATGTCCTTTGTGGTCGCTGCTTATTAAGTCTTTAAAAATAATAATGACCGTTAAAAAGGTAAAAATCCTGTATCTCGAGGTACCTATAGCGCACTTCACAATGGTTATTACAACGGGTGTGTCCCCAAAAGTGACCTTATTCCATAAATAGTGGACGACTTTTAACCAGGCCCATACGTCTCTGGTCCAAAGTAGAGCCCATACGCCTCTGGTCCAAAGTAGAGCCCACACGTCTCTGGTCCAAAGTAGAGCCCACACGTCTCTGGTCCAAAGTAGGGTCCAAAGTAGAGCCCAACGTCTCTGGTCCAAGTAGAGGCCCATACGTCTCTGGTCCAAAGTAGGGCCCACACGTCTCTGGTCCAAAGTTAGAGCCCATCGTCTCTTGGTCCAAAGTAGATGCCCACACGTATCTCTGGTCCAAAGTAGAGCCACACGCTCTGGTCCAAAGTAGAGCCCATACACGTCTCTGGTCCAAAGTAGAGCCCC
>NC_036840.1:10738993-10744548 GCF_002910315.2 Salvelinus sp. IW2-2015 | reverse complement strand
GAGAGCCCACGACGTCTCTGGTCCAAATAGGAGCCCACAACGCTCTCTGTCCAAGTAGGGCCCACACGTCTCTGGTCCAAAGTAGAGCCCACAAGTCTCTGGTCCAAAGTAGAGCCCATACGTCTCTGTCCAAAGTAAGAGCCGAAACGTCTCTGGTCCAAAGTAGAGGCCATACGTCTCTGGTCCAAAGTAGAGCACAACACGTCTCTGGTCCAAAGTAGAGCCCATACGTCTCGTGGTCAAAGTAGAGCCCAACGTTTGCGTCCAAAGTAAGAGCCAACACGCGTCTGGTCAAAGTTAGAGCTCCACACGGTCTCTGGTCCAAAGTAGAGCCCATACGTACTCTGGTACAAAGTAGAGCCCAACAGTCTCTGTTCAAACGTATGAGCCACACGTCTCTGTCGTCCAAAGTAGAAGCCGCAACGTCTCTGGTCCAAAGTAGAGCCCACACGTCTCTGGTCCAAAGAAGCCACACGTGCTGGTCCAAAGTAGAGCCCATACGTCTCTGGTCAAGTAGAGCCATACGTCTCTCGTCCAAAGTAGAGCCACAGTCTCTGGTCCAAAGTAGAGCCCACACGTTCTGGTCCAAAGTAGGGCCCACAACGTCTCCTGGTCCAAAGTAGAGCCACACGTCTCTGTCACGAAGCCAACGTAGGTAGTTCTGCCCATACGTCTCTGGTCAAAGTCGTAGGCCCATACGTCTCTGTCCGTGACCAAATCGGTCAAGAGCCCACACGTCTCTGCGTCACGTAACTATTCGTCAAGTAGCCCAGCGTCAATGAGACACGTCTTCTGGTCAAAGTAGAGCCGCCACGTCTCTGGTCCAAAGTAGAGCCCATACGTCTCTGGTCCAAAGTAGACCCACACGTCTCTGGTCAAAGTAGAGCCCACACGTCTCTGGTCCAAAGTTAGATAGCCACACGCCTCTGGTCCAAGTAGAGCATAACGTCTCTGGTCCAAAGTTAGAGCAGTCTGGTCAAGAGAACACGTCCTCTGGTCCAAAGTTAGAGCCCACACGTCTCTGGTCAAAGTAGAGCCCAACGTCTCTGGTCCAAAGTAGGCATACGTCTCTGTCCAAAGTAGAGCCGACACTTCTCTGGTCCAAGTAGAGCCCAACGGTCTCTTGGTCCAAAGAGCCCACACGTCTCTGGTCCAAAGTAGAGCCATACGTCTCGCTGGTCCCCAAAGTAGAGCCCACGTCTCTTGCCGTCCAAAGTAGAGCCGACACGTCTCTGGTCCAAAGTAGACAGTCTGGTCCAATAGTCTCTGGTCAAAGTAAAGAGCCCAGAACACGTCTCTGGTCCAAAGTAGAGCCCATACGTCCCTGGTCCAAAGTTGAGCCACACGTCTCTGGTCCAAAGTAGAGCCAACAGTCTCTGGTCCAAAGTAGAGCCCACACGTCTCTGGTCCAAAGTAGAGCCCAACGTCTCTGGTCCAAAGTAGAGCCCACACGTCTTCTGGTCCCAAAGTAGAAGCCCACACGGTCTCTGGGCCAAAGTAGAGCCGACATCTCTGGTCCAAAGTAGCAGCCCATACGTCTCTGGTCCAAAGTAAGAGCCCATACGTCCTTGTCCCAAAGTAGAGCCCACACGTCTGCTGGTCCAAAGTAGAGCCCACCACGTCTTGTCCAAGTGGCAACACGGTCTCTGGTCCAAAGTAGAGCCCACACGTCTCTGGCCCAAAAAGTAGAGCCCATACGTCATCTGGTCCAAAGTAGAGCCCATAAACAGTCTCTTGGGTCCAAAAGTAGAGCCCACACGTCTCTGGTCAAGTAGGCACCGTCTCTTGGTCCAAAGTAGAGCCAAGTTCATGGTCCAAGTAGAGCCCATACGTCTCTGGTCCAAAGTAGAGCCACACGTCTCTGTCCAAAGTAGAGCCCACACGTCTCTGGTCCAAAGTAGAAGCCGACTCGACGTCTCTGGTCCAAAGTAGAGCCCATACGTCCTCTGGTCCAAAGCTAGAGCCCATACGTCTCTGGTCCAAAGTAGAGCCCACACGTCTCTGGTCCAAAGTAGCGAGCCCACACGTCTCTGTCCCAAAGTAGGGCCCACACGTCTCTGGTCCCAAATGTTAGAGCCCACACGTCTCTGGTCCCAAAGTAGAGCCCATACGTCTCTGGTCCAAAGTAGAGCCCATTACGTCTCTGGTCCAAAGTAGAGCCCACACGTCTCTTGGTCCAAAGTAGAGCCAACACGTCTCTGGTCCAAAGTAGAGCCCACACGTCTCTGGTCCAAAGTTAGAGGCCCAACGTCTCTGGTCCAAAGTAGAGCCAACACGTCTCTGGTCCAAAGTAGAGCCCACACGTCTCTGGTCCAAAGTAGAGCCCATACGTCTCTGGTCCAAAGTAGGGCCCATACGTCTCTGGTCCAAAGTAGAGCCCACACGTCTCTGGTCCAAAGTAGAGACCGCGACACGTCTCTGGTCCAAAGTAGAGCCCATACGTCTCTGGTCCAAAGTAGAGCCCACACGTCTCTGGTCCAAAGTAGGGCCACACGTCTCTGCTCCAAAGTAGGCCCACACGCCTCTGGTCCAAAGTAGAGCCACACGTCTCTGGTCAAAGTAGAGCCCTACGTCTCTGGGTCCAAAGTAGAGCCCACACGTCTCTGGTCCAAAGTAAGGCCCACGTCTCTGGTCCAAAGTAGACCACACGTCTCTGGTCCAATGTAGAGCCCATACGTCTCTGGTCCAAAGTAGGGCCCACACGTCTCTGGTCCAAAGTAGAGCCCACAGTCTCTGGTCCAAAGTAGAGCCCACACGTCTCTGGTCCAAAGTAGGGCTCACACGTCTCTGGTCCAAGTAAGCCCATACGTCTCTGGTCCAAAGTAGAGCCCACACGTCTCTGGTCCAAAGTAGAGCCGACACGTCTCTGGTCCAAAGTAGAGCCCATACATCTCTTGTCCAAGTAGGGCCCACACGTCTCTGGTCCAAAGTAGAGCCAACACGTCTCTGTCAAATGGTGTACTATGTAGGCCGGGACATAGGTTTCCATTTGGGAAGCAGCCCATGCCAGTGTTTGACAGGAATGTATTATGCTTTTGAAGTGCTAAAAGCAAGTCTCATAGGGTAAGATACTCCTGCTGGGTGATCAAAGGGCTTTAGTTTCTAAGCACACACACATACACACACAAGCACGCACACACACACACACACACACACCACACACCACACACACACCACCAACACCCTCCAGATAATATCTGTATTTTCTGACCTTTCCCGGATAAAAGGTATTGACATAGAAATACATCTTAGAAATTCAAAGTGAGATCCAAAGTTTCTGAGTTCAAACAGCTCTATCGCCGCACCAAACAATAAAATAAGTAACTTTCTCTTTGGAAAGGAAGCATAGAGTGCCGTTTGATGCCATGAAGTGTAGGCCTTCAGTAAATAAGAGTTAGTTCTTTAAAACTTTTTTGGGATAGGGGGCAGCATTTTCACTTTTGGATGAATAGCGTGCCCAAAGTGAACTGCCTCCTACTCTGTCACAAATGCTAATATATGCATATTATTATTACTATTGGATAGAAAACACAGTTTCTAAAACTGTTTGAATGATGTCTGTGAGTTAAACAGAACTCATATGGCAGGCGAAATTCTGAGAAAAAATCCACACAGGAAGTGGGATATCTGAGGCTGGTCGATTTTCAACTCATCGCCTATTGAAAACACAGTAGGATATGGATCTGTTTGCACTTCCTACGGCTTCCACTAGATGTCAACCGTCTATAGAAACTTGAATGAGACTTCTACTGTGTTGTGGGGCTGAATAAGAGCTGAATTAGTCAGTGGTCTGGCAGAGAGCCAAGTCCTGGTCACCGCATTTCAAATGGTAGCCATTTGCGTTCCATTACTTCTACAGACACAAGGAATTCTCCGGTTGGAACGTTAATTGAAGATTTATGATAACAACATCCTAAAGATTGATTCTATACTTACAGTGGGGAGAACAAGTATTTAATACACTGCTGATTTGCAGGTTTTCCTACTTACAAAGCATGTAGAGGTCTGTAATTTTTATCATAGGTACACTTCAACTGTGAGAGACGGAATCTAAAACAAAATCCAGAAAATCACATTGTATGATTTTTAAGTAATTAATTGCATTTTATTGCATGACATAAGTATTTGATACATCAGAAAAGCAGAACTTAATATTTGGTACAAAAACCTTTGTTTGCAATTACAGAGATCATACGTTTCCTGTAGTTCTTGACCAGGTTTGCACACACTGCAGCATTGATTTTGGCCCACTCCTCCATACAGACCTTCTCCAGATCCTTCAGGTTTCGGGGCTGTCGCTGGGCAATACGGACTTTTAGCTCCCTCCAAAGATTTTCTATGGGTTCAGGTCTGGAGACTGGCTAGCCACTCCAGGACCTTGAGATGCTTCTACGAAGCCAATCCTTAGTTGCTCTGGCTGTGTTTTTCAGGTCGTTGACATGCTGGGAAGACCCAGCCACGACCACACGTCTCTGGTCCAAAGTAGAGCCCATACATCTCTGGTCCAAAGTAGGGCCCACACGTCTCTGGTCCAAAGTAGAGCCAACACGTCTCTGGTCCAAAGTGGTGTACTATGTAGGCCGGGACATAGGTTTCCATTTGGGAAGCAGCCCATGCCAGTGTTTGACAGGAATGTATTATGCTTTTGAAGTGCTAAAAGCAAGTCTCATAGGGTAAGATCTCCTGCTGGGTGTATCAAAGGGCTTTAGTTTCTAAGCACACACACATACACACACAAGCACGCACCACACACACACACACACACCACACACCACACACACACCACCAACACCCTCCAGATAATATCTGTATTTTCTGACCTTTCCCGGATAAAAGGTATTGACATAGAAATACATCTTAGAAATTCAAAGTGAGATCCAAAGTTTCTGAGTTCAAACAGCTCTATCGCCGCACCAAACAATAAAATAAGTAACTTTCTCTTTGGAAGAGGAAGCATAGAGTGCCGTTTGATGCCATGAAGTGTAGGCCTTCATTGTAAATAAGAGTTAGTTCTTAAAACTTTTTTGGGATAGGGGGCAGCATTTTCACTTTTGGATGAATAGCGTGCCCAAAGTGAACTGCCTCCTACTCTGTCACAAATGCTAATATATGCATATTATTATTACTATTGGATAGAAAACACAGTTTCTAAAACTGTTTGAATGATGTCTGTGAGTATAACAGAACTCATATGGCAGGCGAAATTCTGAGAAAAAATCCACACAGGAAGTGGGATATCTGAGGCTGGTCGATTTTCAACTCATCGCCTATTGAAAACACAGTAGGATATGGATCTGTTTGCACTTCCTACGGCTTCCACTAGATGTCAACCGTCTATAGAAACTTGAATGAGACTTCTACTGTGTTGTGGGGCTGAATAAGAGCTGAATTAGTCAGTGGTCTGGCAGAGAGCCAAGTCCTGGTCACCGCATTTCAAATGGTAGCCATTTGCGTTCCATTACTTCTACAGACACAAAGGAATTCTCCGGTTGGAACGTTATTGAAGATTTATGATAACAACATCCTAAAGATTGATTCTATACTTACAGTGGGGA
>NC_036840.1:10726434-10738893 GCF_002910315.2 Salvelinus sp. IW2-2015 | reverse complement strand
ACAGAGGTGAGATGTTGCGGGAAAAAAAGAAGTAACGTGTATTTTGGATTACATATCACCAATCAATCAAGAGACATCAATTTGAATTAGTCAAATGTATAATTTGAGGTTTTAGGGAAATCTTATATTCTGATGTACACTGAGTGTACAAAACATTAAGGACACCTGCTCTTTCCATGACATAGACTGACCAGGTGAATCCAGGTAAAAGCTATGATTCCTTATTGATGTCACTTGTTAAATCCACTTCAATCAGTGTAGATGAAGGGGAGGAGACAGGTTAAAGAGGGATTTTAAGCCTTGAGACAATTGAGACATGGATTGGATGGGCAATACAAAAGATTGAAGTGCCTTTGACCGGGGTATGGTAGTAGGTGCCAGGCGCACCGGTTTGAGTGTGGCAAGAACTGCAACGCTGCTGGGTTTTTCACGCTCAACAGTTTCCCGTGTGTATCAAGAATGGTCCACCACCCAAAAGGACATCCAGCAAACTTGACACAACTGAATCAACATGGGCCGGCATCCCTGTGGAACGCTTTCGACACCTTGTAGCATCCGTGCCCCGGCGAATTGAGGCTGTTTTTAGGGCAAAAGTGGGGGGTGCAACTCAATATTAGGAAGGAGTCTTTAATGTTTTGTACACTCAGTGTAGATACCATTTGATACCATTCCGTTCACTCTATTCCATCCACTGCACCCCATTCCAGCCATTATTATGAGCCGTCCTCCCCTCAGCAGCCTCCCCTGGTGTAGATTGTATCAACCCAAACAGTATTCGCTGTACCTCTCACCAAAATTCATTGAGTGGAGTAGTTACCATGAACACACCAAGCACCGTTGTGCAAATCCCCTCCTAACTGCTATGCGAAAGCTAAAAGACAAAAGTAGCTGTCCTCTCACACAAGACAAGACGAGTGGTTTACTTGGTTTGCCTTTTTGTTTGACCTAGTTTCTCCTCCTCAGCCAACGACAAAGAACAAGAGATTTGTTTTCACACAGTGTCGAAGTGCCTGTCTAAGAGAGAGGGAAGAGGAAAGGGAGGTCAGTGACAGGAGCGCTGAGGTAGGACTGACAGTGGCGATCTGCAATGAGGCTTGACAGCCATTTAAACTGTTGAGCAGTCTGACCGCGGGCCCTAGTGCCCTGCTGCGTTTAGTTATCATACAATTGAGTACGGCTGCCGCTCGTCCACACACACGCGGGAAGAACACCTGCACGCACGCTCACACACACACAGAGAGCGTGAGGTGGACAGAACGAAAAGTAACAGTCCATAAAATATTTTTGTGAAACATGGGAATGTACAAATACATTTTTTTTTTTGCATAGGCATTTTTGCCACACAGCCTACAGTAAAACCCACGGATTAGTTGTACAGTAATCTAATGAAGAACATTTCCTGCTAAAACTCCACTTTGTGTAATAGGATAGCTGCAGTCCTAGCAGCAGCAGAAGCTGTTGGCTGTCACAGGGACAACGACGGGAGGAAGGTCATGCTCTGTAATGTTATCCGTCAGCCTGCCAAAACACAGCAGCACGCCACGCAGGTTAGCGTTTTTCATCGTGAATCTTGTTCTGGAGGCAGCTCTGCGGTGGTCACAAGCTAGAACAGCCACAAAGTCYTCACATCTGATTTTATACCTAACCCTAACCTTCACCCTCACCTTAACCACACTGCTAACCCMAATGCCTAACCCTAAACTTAAATTAAGACCAAAAATCTTCAAATGTTTTTTATCTTAACAATATAGCCAATTTTGACTTTGCAGCTGGCCTATCTAAGGGAGATATTGCTCAGTTCTGCCTCCAGGACAAGACTCATGGCAATAAACGTCAGCCTGCGCCAGCCACTGGCACCCCGGCTGGAATCTAATTAGCTGGAAATGACAGCGAGAGGGAGCGGCATGAAAGGAATTGAATGATAACCAGCTTTTAATCCCGCTGCGAATAAAAAGAAATACAGTACATCTCCCCCATATTATAGCGTACAGTTTTTTGACTAGGAAGGAAAGTGTTATTCTTCGATGTGATAAATGATGAAGTATAATCAGTGATGCAACACACGTGTTTTCAAGATAAAAATGTCCTCTTCCTCTTTGATGTTTGACGGAAATCTTCCCTGTGTGTGAGATGTGGGCTGTACAGTACGCTGATTGTTTCTAGATGTTTGRGTCTCGCTTTACCTTTTTACTTTTTGTACAGTAATGGGGAACCGCTGAGGACCTCCAATGGCTGAAGTCCTTCCTGGTCTTCTATTCAGGCAACATGGGTATTCAGAAGTGTGGACTCTATAGCCAATCAATGAGATGAACTGATCAATTAAGTGGCGAGAGATCACAGAGAGTACGGTTGCCCCTCAAAAGACTTCAGTGGGACACTCTTTGCTATAAAGTGTCTTTTTAAAATGATTGCATTTTCTTGAGAAGTCTCTTGAGAAGTATTTCTTCTCTTGCGCTCTAATTGCTCTTGGAGATTTGGATTTTTTTGTTCTGTACTCCTCTAAAATATTCCCACGGAGGCACTTAGCATAATTACTGATCATTTATTCTCGGCACTAATCAGGCCGAGTGTTTTCTCTGTCTTCTCAAATAATAACACAAGAGAGCGGAGCGCTCGAAAACGCTAAGTGAGAGTTCAACAACCCCACGCTGTTTACCCAAGTTGACTCTCAAACGTTTCATTTCCAGCAGTCTACTCTGTGTAATGAAATGTGGTGTGATTTGACCATTTGCCTAAATGGAAAGAAATAAAACTTAAGTCAGCAGGACTTTCTTTCTCGAACTCGGCTAGATTTCTTTTGACAGGCTCAAAGAGAAAGAGAGAGGATGGAGGGAGAGAGAGAAAGAGAGAGGATGGATGGAGAGAGAGAAAGAGAGAGGATGGAGGGAGAGAGAGAAAGAGAGAGGATGGAGGGAGAGAGAGAAAGAGAGAGGATGGAGGGAGAGAGAGAAAGGAGGAGAGGGAAAGAGAGAGGAGAGAGAGAAAGAGAGAGGATGGAGGGAGAGAGAGAAAAGAGAGGATGGAGGAGAGAGAGACAAGAGAGAGGAGGAGGGAAGAGAGAGAGGATGGAGGGAGAGAGAGAAAGAGAGAGGATGGAGGGAGAGGGAGAAAGAGAGAGGGTGGAGGGAGAGGGAGAAAGAGAGAGGATGGAGGGAGAGAGAGAAAGAGAGAGAGATGCAATGCCTATATTCTTTCGGGAACTTCTGTGAGTGTAATGTTTACTGTGCATTTTTATTGTTTACTTCACTTTTGTCTATTATCTACTTCACTTGCTTTGGCAATGTGAACATAGGTTTCCTATGCCAATAAAACGCCTTGAAATGAACTGATAAGGAGGAGGAAGGCCTCACATAGGGTGAGCAACACAATCAAGTGAACGTGCTGCAGGTCAACCATATCTTCTCCAATCATCAGGCTCTTTAAAACAAGCCCATCTCATCCCCCACCACAGCCATATGATTTGCCACTCCATAAAGACACATCCTCTGTAGAGATAGCCACAGAGGCCCTCCTCTCCTCWCTATTTGAGTGCAATATAGCAGAGCTGCAGGTGACCTCTAAAGTGGCAAGCAGCAGCAGTATAGTATACAGCAGRGGAGGCTGCTGAGGGGACGACGGCTCATAATAATGMCTGGAAACCATGTGTTTAATGTATTTGATACCGTTCCACTGATTCCGCTCCAGCCATTACCACGAGCCCATCCTCCCCAATGAAGGTGCCACCAACCTCCTGTGGTACACYGTGCCTKGTTKAAGTCATCGCACCCCGTGCACYGTGTTCACATTTTTGCTACCTTAAAATGACATCTAAAAAGGGATTCAAATAGATCTCCTATTCCAAAATGAWTTACGAAAAAATACAAAATGAAGATTGTCTACTGTATGTCTTCACACCCAAGAGTTAATACTTGGTGGAAGCACATTTGGCAGACATTACAGCTGTGAATAATTTCATATAAGATTCTACCCACATTGCACAACTCTTAGAGCAACATATATCCATTGTTTTTCTCAAAATTGCTCAAGCTCGGTACATTTGGATGGGAATCACTGATGGACAGCAATATTCAAACCTTGTCTCTGATTTGAAACCCCTCTGTATTTTCAAGTATTGTGGTGGCAGCATCATGTTATGGGTATGCTTGTCATATATAATGTATATATATGCAGTCTATCCCCCTCCCAGCCGCCCAGTCCACCTACTGGTTTGCACATAATGATCTGTACCAAACCCCAGAGAAAATCTGCACCTCAGGGTCTCCACTTATTTATAGACATCTCTCTCACCTGACCCTCTGTCTAATCTCTCCTGTTAAATCCTCGCCTGGACCCCTCTGTCTATCTCTCTGTATCTCACCTGGACCCTTGTCTATCTCTCTGTTCTCTCTCTCTCTCGTGTCTATTCTCTCTCCTGTTTTGTATCTCTGTCTCTCTCTCTTCTACTCTCTCTGTATCTCTCTCTGTATCTCTCTGTATCTCTCTCTGTATCTCTCTCTTCTCTCTCTCTCTCTCTCTCTCTCTCTCTCTCATCTCTCTTCTCTCCTCTCTCAGCTCTCATCTCTCATTTCTGCCCCATCTTCTCTTCATCGTCTCTCTCTCTCTCTCTCGTCTCTCTCTCTCTGTTTCTCTCTCTCTCCTCTCTCTCTCTCTCTCTCTCTCTCTCTCTCTCTCTCTCTCTCTGTATATCTCCCTCTGTCTCTCTCTCTGTATCTCTCTCTCTGTATCTCTCTCTCTCTCTCTGTCTCTTTTTCTCTCCTCCATGCGTGTGAGGCCTGTGGTCTGGCCGTGGGGGCCTCCCCCACACCTGTCCTCCTGCCAACACTCCTGTGTGTGACTGATCTGTGGCCACAACCAGGTCTCAGAGGATTTCATTGATTCTGTACGTAAATCCGATCCACTCCATTTAGTATGACATGTTACGTTTTGTATGGGATGTATTCATTTTAATTGTATTAATGTCCATCACCCATTTCGCATGATATGTTATGAATTACAATTCGTATTGTATGTTACGAATTTGCAAAACGTACAATATGTTACGAATTTGCCAACTGTACTATATGTGACGAATTTGCTAAACGTATGACATGTTACGAATTCTAGCTAGATGGCTAGGTGGCTAACGTTAGCTAGCTGGCTAAGCTTAGCTAGGCTAGGAGTTAGGGTAAAGGTTACGGTTAAGTTAAGGAGTTAGGTTAAAGGGTTAAGGTTAGGGTTAGGGGAAGGGTTTGCCTAAAGGGTTATGGTTAGGGTTAGGGGAAGGGTTAGCTAACATGCTAAGAAGTTGCAAAGTAGCTAAAAAGTTATAAGTAGTTGAAAAGTTGCTAAAATGATGACATTGCCCATGATTCGAGCTCACAACCTTTGGGTTGCTAGACTTTCTCATTATACGTTCAGCCATCCACCCTACTTTCGTTTTGCCTTATGTAACCATCTGTCTTAAGTAACCATACCAAAAGTAACATATCATACTAATTTTAGTGTCACGGATTTACTTTTACTATGTTATGTTTAGTTTATGAGACCAGGCTGGTGGCCAAGGAGCCCGGCAGACACAGCACATAGCACCACACAGAGACCCAGCACACAGTCCATCTTCATTCAGGCCAATTTCCTCAAACCCCACAGTGAAGGTCACTAATGCCATTTGTGGCAGAATCCCCCTTCCTCGCCCTCCACATGTTGTTCCATCCTTCTATTTCATCCCTTCATCTCGATCACACTGTCAAGTGAGGATCTCACCCACAAAATCGCTTACAAGGATGTACCCCCAAGGCACGCCATGCAAACGCACACACTCTAAAGGCACACACTCACACACACGCACACATGCACACGCGCACGGACACACACTCAAACCATGAAAGAGAAAGGCCACACAACGACAAAACACACGCTATTGACTGGTGACAATGGCAATAATCACCTACACTAATCCATTTAGTGCCTTTGTTGTTTGGCTCTATTGTGGAAGAGGGATTGAGCTGAATCAAGCTGAGGTTTCAAACGTGCTCAATTCTTACCGGAGCAGAGAAATGTGTTGGTGTCAGAAACTGAAACCTTGTTAAACAGAGATAATCTAGAGAGGGATTGATCAGAGGAGCTGTATATCACTACTAAAGGAGAGGTAGATGGAGTGAGAGAGGGGTTTGTGTGGGGCCAAACCACCACTGTGACCCTAGGGAGTCCTGGGGGGAMTATTAAATCCAATTTACCCTTGAAATCAAATCATGTGCCTGTGTCACTGTGGATTCAGTCAAACAATCTAAACCCAAACACACACAGTACACACTGTACATAATCCCAAACTAGATGAGTGTTGTGTAACTGAAGGATACAGGGAAGAGATTTTTATTATTCTTTTTTTTTTACATTATGAAGTTCATTATTATGCACAGCGATGAATAAATACACAGCACAGCTCCCAATCACGGGCTACCACTCACACTGTAGTCAGCCAGGTCACTCGAGATCCAAGGTGATATTCGGCGTACGTCCCGGTCCCCAGGACGTCGGGAAATGCCTTCAAAACCGGCCACCAGGTGAGCGTTGTTACCTTCAAGTAGGCTTGCTAGGGCGTTGCGGATGGGGATGGTGGATAGGCATACGTCGCGAGCTCTGGCTCAGAGGGTCCAGGGTTCAATCCCAGTGCTAGGCACTCATTTGAAATTATGGGTTTTAACCCTATTCTAAACCTTAGCCCTGACCTTAACCATTTGGATGTAATGCCTAAACTTAACCATCGAGTTGTTTCTATTTTAACCCAATTCTAAACCTTAGCCCTGACCTTAACCATTCAGAATGAATGCTTCGACTTAACCACCAAAACGTGATGTTGATCTCCCCCCATCGATGAACGTCAAATACTGAAGTGAAACTGTGTCAACCCGTTAGATCGTGCTGGGGTTTCATAGCACGACCCTCTCTCCATTTCTGCTTTAACGATTGGCTCTCGCCACCTCGCTGCCCTCGTGTACTCAGTGCACGTTATGGAAGCATGGTCAATAGAGTACCACCGGCTTTGAATCCATCAACAAATAACTATGCAAATAGCAAATCAATAGCAAAGCTACAGGAAATGACTGGTTCACCAGTTAAAGCATAGTGTGGAGCAGGAGCACAGCTGAAACGGTTGTGTTAACTGCATTCAAATGGTGACAAGTCCCATGTGTTTCTAGGGTGGAAAAGGAATACATTTGCACAACTTCAGTGAATTCTTCAGGAACCAAGAGTTTATTGTAATCAGTAATAGCATGGTTATGGTTATTAGATCTCCTCGAAGCTTCTCTCTCCAATAACGTGATTCAGTAGGCTAGGCGCGATACTAGCTGTGGTTGATTTACAGGAGATGTTTCGTCTTCCGTATGTAGACATGTAACTTGTCATTATAGTATGCAATAAACGTACAAACAGCAGTATACATTTGAAAATGCCTGGAACCCTGTGGTTTCAGGGATGTTTGGATGAAACACACACACACACACACACACACACGCAAACAGACAATCAACTTGTTATAAGGATCGACGCTGGTAGACGAGAAGCAGGTACAGGGAGTGAACATTTAATTAACAACGGAATGGAACAGGACAGGGCAGCATCTGGACATGAACACATAATGACATTAATGCTGACACAGGGTACACACTGAGGAGCAGACATAAATAGGGAAGGCAATCAACAAAGTGAAGGAGTCCAGGTGAGTTCAGTGAGCGCTGATGCGCGTAATGATGGGACAGGTGTGCGTAATGAAGGGCAGCCTGGAGCACCAGAGAGAGAGAGAGCGGGAGCAGTAGTGACAGTACCCCCCCTCTAGGGGCGCCACCCAGCATCCCACCCAGGCGAGCCTGACGGGCCGGCCGAGGCATGGGCGCTGGACAAGCTGGCTGAGGCATAGAAGCCAGACAAGCCAGCTGAGGCGTTGAAGCCCGACGAGCAAGCAGAGGTGTAGGAGCCTGGCGAGCAGACTGAGGCGTGCGAGCCTGACGATCCGACTGAGGCGTAAAAGCCTGACGATCCCACTGAGGCGTGGGAGCACGAACCGGCTGAGGCGTGGGAGCCTGATGGGCCGGCTGAAGCATGACGTGGGGTGAGCGCCTTATTTCCCGGCTGAGGCGTAGGAGCCAGAGAAGCTGACTGAGGCATGACATGGGATGGGAGCCTGCCGACCCAACCGGGGCAAGGAAACCTCTCGAGCCAGCTAAGGCGTGAAAGCCCTAACGAGCCAGCTGAGGCACCCCCGGTTCCATCGGCGGCGGCACACGGACCCAACGTCACCAACAAAACAAAAATCCTCCTTGATGCTTCGTATGGTGGTGTCAGCATTCTGTAAGGATCGATGCTGGTAGACAAGAAGCAGGTACAGGGAGTGAACATTTAATTAACAACGGACATGGAACAGACCAGGACAGCGTCTGGACATGAACACATAACGATATTAATGCTGACACAGGGAACACACTGAGGAGCAGACAGAAATAGGGAATGAAATCAACAAAGTGAAGGAGTCCAGGTGAGTCCAATGAGCGCTGATGCTCGTAATGATGGTGACAGGTGTGCGTAATGAAGGGCAGCCTGGCGCCCTCGAGCGCCAGAGAGGGAAAGCGAGAGCAGGCGTGACACGTGTTGCCCTAGCAACAGAATGAAAAATGGCCACCAATGCCTTGATTGCTGAGTGCTGCAATACCAAGACCGATGAGAGAGCTGTTATGACTGAGAGACTGCAATGACAAATCGTCTACTTAGGTCTGGCCACATCCATAAACCTGAACTGCAATCTTCTTTTTTAATGGAACTGTAAAAAAGGATAAATGCGGCCATAAAATGTTCCCTGTTCTAGAAATAATGGTAATGGTAATGGTAATTTTTGTTAAAGTGAATGGGAAATGGTTGTTATTTGCTTCAGTGAAAAATAATTTTGACTGAGGATTGAAAGGAACGTTTAGGTCGAACTCATAGAGGATTTAGTGAATATGAAACGTGATGTACTTTTACACCTAGCATCTGGTGCTGAGGCGATGTCACCTGCTGCCGCTATGTCTCCATCATCCGTTTCTCACCGTCGATTACGCACAAACGAGGTGTTACTGTACCTGTGACATTCCATATTTCACACCGCTGAACGCATTCCCACTTCCAGTATCACCCTTCGGTGGGAACAKATTTAGAGCTTAGGAGGATAGAATACTGTTAAGTGATCTATATACTGTAATCTTTATTTAGATGGTTCTTCATGACCTGCGTGCAGTCTATGTACTCGTCAATGATTCAATGGTTTCTATTCAATCCATAGGATAAAAAAAAAAAAACTATAATATCACATGAAATATGTGTATCTCAATGGGACTGTCATTCAAAAGGTTCTTAAACACCTAGAGGAAAGTCAGCAACAGACAGGGTCGGGAACGTTTTCAAGACAGGAATGACATGTAAGATACCAGGAGCCTGTGAAGCCAAAGATTGAAAGGGTGTTCTGATATGCTGAGTCCCGGTACGTGTGAGACAGATGAGACAGAGGTCTCAGTGATGGGACACCAGGAGAGACCTGGTCCTCCCTTCAGCATTAATCATAGTTAAGCCTAGGCAGGTGCTCTGGCTGGGGGGCTCTGGCGTCTGTACCGCTCCTTTGCACCACGAGAGAGAGAGAGAGAGAGAGACAGAGAGAGAGAGAGAGAGAGAGAGAGAGAGAGAGAGAGAGAGAGAAGAGAGAGAGAGAGAGAGAGAGAGAGAGAGAGAGAGAGAGAGAGAAGAGAGAGGAGAGAGAGAAGAGAGAGAGAGAGGAGAAGAGAGAGGAGAGAGAGAGAGAGGAAGAAGAGAAGAGAGAGAGAGAGAGAGAGAGAGAGAGAGAGAGAGAGAGAGAGAGAGAGGAGAGAGAGAGAGAGAGAGAAGAGAGAGAGAGAGAGAGAGAGAGAGAGAGAGAGAGAGAGAGAGAGAGAGAGAGAGAGAGAGGAAGTGAAGGGGAAGAGAATCATAGAGGAAAGAGGGGGCAGGGGAAGTGGTGTGTGTTTGAGCGAGAGAGAGAGATTGAAAGTGTTCCAGAGAGAGAAAAAAAGAAAGAAAGGAGCCAGATCAAGAGTGTATATACCTGTACGTCCGAGATAGAGAAAATAAGGAGTTTGAGGTGTGTGTGCGGTGTGGGCCTGCTGGGATGGCCCCTGTGCGTCATATTTAATGGCTTTAATGAACAGACCCACCACTGGCATGTCCCTGCTCTCGAAAAGAGATATATAATAATGTCTGCATAATAACTGTCCCCCATCAGTTCACTCACTGTAGTACTGTACAGTCCACCCTCTCCCCTCCTTCCTCCCTCACTTCCGTGGAGGAGGAGAGGAAGAACGAGAGCACGAAGCGAGCTGACCATCTCCCAGGGGAGCTCGCTGTGGAATAGAGCCATTATGGTGAAATGAGTTTCAGATCTCAAGGCCAAACGGGGCCATGCTTAAGTAAAGAATCTCCACTTTTCACTTTCAAAAGCCAGGTGTCTACATTAGCATTGAAAACAAAACCACTGAGTTTACACACATGCTGACGGGTAGGCGCTTACACACACACACTCTCAGGCTCTCTTTCGCTCTCTCAAGTTTCAAGTTTCATGTTTTATTTGCCACATGCAGTGCAACATGAGAAATAAGAAATAAGAAAGGAAAAAAAGATAAAGACTGGAAGCTATATACAGGGTCAGTGCCAGTACCAAATGTACAATGTGTAGGGATACTGGAGCACTTGAGGTGGATATGTACATGTAGGCAGGGATTTKGGAGTAAGTMACGGAAGCAGGATAAATAATAATACAAATAGTAAACAGTATGGAAGCAGCATACAGTAAGTGGTGGGTGGGTGTGTGTGTGGTGGTGAGTGTGCGTACAAAATTGTGTGTGTGTGTGTGCGTGCGTGCGTGCTTGTGTAAGCATGTCAACAAAAAAAGTGACTGGTAGCAGGAAAATATAAATACTTTTGGTAATATACTGATGGTAATTTATATACATGTAAASAGGAGTAATAGTGACCAGTAGCAGAATAAATAGATTGGTACTAATGGTAAAGGCTATCAATAATCAATGAACAGCAGCATAATGGTAGTATAACATCTCCTCAATAATCACACACATACACACAGTGTTCAAGCATCCTCTCTGCTGCAGACGATCCGGCCCAAAATAGGAGCCCAGGTGTTTTCGGAGAGCAGCTACGCGACTAAATTACCATAGGTTATATATATACAGCTGCCACAATTATACACGGGACAAACATAGCGGTTGGATAGAAGCATTTGGAATAATAAAATGCTCCCATGAGGATAATGGCATAGCAACGATTTCACTCCTTCCTGATTCCATGACCTATTGCCGTTCAGGGGTGAAGGTTTTGTTGTATTTTAAATGAGGAGATAAGGTGTATAATTTAGAGTTATATTTCTCAAGATCTCATTAAAAACAGTGCAAACTTACAGTAAAGCTCCACGACAGCGAAGCTCTCGCTATTACTCACGCGGACAAAACAGAGCAAATCACCACCAATTTAAACTGGAGGAAGCATGCATTTATTCAAACATGGGTCCTCGTAAAAGAATAATCCATTGCCGGGACTAATGCATCCTCTCGGGACTAGATGGCTAATTCATTTCTACATAATACAGTTTAGTCATTTAGCAGCATATACTCCATTGCTATTTCTGTATCTGTAGTCCATCCGTGTGTAAGGTCATCTATAGAATCAGATATGGTCAAACTCTGCCGCATATCTCTTCTCAGCTTTATTGTTCATGAATACACACACCTAGCTCATTACTCTATCTTTACCTTTGACCCCGAGTAGCCACTGGAAGGACATTGGAGGCTGACTTTCGAGATTGGTGGAGGTAAAAGACGTGCTCTTTATTCTCTTTCAGTGGGGGGTGATCTAAACCCAGGACAGCATCGCTCATCAGAACAGAGAAATGAGCCTATTTATACCCTACAGCCTTCCTTTTCTGTGACCCATAGGGTTCAGCTGTTTCTCCTTGAACAATGAGGATGATGGACTTAAGTAGAATTACATCGAATTCCATAGGAGTCATCCTGACTCTGGGTTACTTAGACTCCCCTGACTTAGGCTCCAAACGTTCCCTCTCGATTCTCTCTCTTTTCCCTCCCTCTTCTCTGACAGCAGCAGGGGAGCAAGGTACAGGTATCTGTGAGGATGAAAAGGAGAGAGAAATGGGAAGTGCCCAGGAATAGGAAGTGCCCAACCCACTTACACAACCCAGTCAGAATTCTTTACAAGGTAAAACACATCCCGTCCAACACAGTCGAACCACACCATTAAGTGAGCATAAGCCTCTACGCTGTTCACTGAATGATGCACAGTGTGTGCACGACCCAGCAACTGACTACAAGCGCTTCAAATGATATGAAATATGAACTAATACCTGTGGGCTTGGTACAGCCAACTGAGGCTACATCATAGCCTAGCAACACT
>NC_036840.1:10656434-10723934 GCF_002910315.2 Salvelinus sp. IW2-2015 | reverse complement strand
ACAACAGGTACAAATGCTTAGTAAATCACGCCATTAGTCATTATGAATCCACATTGGGAATTCTATKATTTATGAGGCTAATTTGTTCTCACCTTACTTGTTCTTGCCTCAAGAGAAGGACATCATTTAGCTGTTTAAGCTAGGCACTAGTATTACCACACCAGACAAGATCTGACGGCAGAAACTGAAAAGCAGGTAGAAAACCGTCATTTTTCTCTTAATTAGGCAAGCCACATTGTGCACAGCTAGATAGCTAGCCAACAGTATACCGTACAGTGGGTGCCAGTTAGCCGAAAGAGAAGTCAACCTTGTATCCACAGTATGAGTGCCTATCATTTACCAGAAACACACTAATAGAATGAAAAGCAGAAACTACACACAAACTCGCTAGTTCAGTACAAAATGCAGACAACAGACAAGCTTCTAATGAGTGTTCAGCTAGCTAGCCGGCTAATATATTAGCGCCCGCTAGCTGAGAGCGAAGCTAATAGCTAGTTGGGCCTAACTAACTCAAAGTAGCAAAATTGACATTTCTCAACCAAACATGATAAATGCCAATGCTATTGGATGGACTAAACAGCTGTAAGCATTTAACACACTTCTCCGTCAAACACGATATCAAATGCCAAAGATAGTGGTTGGAGAAAAGAACATATTTTCAGGAGGTGTGCTTCAGGAGGTGTCTAATCTTAGCAAAGCCCTTCTCTTTATTAAGGGATTACGGTGTTGACTGTGCACGCATGCATCTTAATGTGTGACCTCTTCATATCAAACCGCCAGGGTCCTCTGGCCAACCATTACACGCACGAGCACATGTACACACACGCGCACACAGGCTAAATCAACATATCTGTGGCTGGAGGGACAGCGTTGCTGTGTGCCACTGAGGATAGGATACGGGGCTCAACACGGTGCACCTCTGCATGGAGATGAGCATAATCACTTCAGACAAGCGGCGGGGTGGCCGCTGAACAAACTCTGGCAGAGGAGAAATACTGACCAGTGGAGTTTTACAGAAGTGGGATAAGTCGAGTGTTATGTCAATAGCTCTGTTGGCTATTTCGAACACAAATAGCTGTAAGAAGTTTGAGCTGTGTGTAGTTAGGATGCCACTGACGTGTGGGTCGCTGTCCAAGGGCCTGATTTTGTTTAGATTCAATTCCGTTTCAAACAGGAATAAATGTTAAAGCTGAGTATAGTTGTTGGAATACAACGGTGATGTCTATGCACAGCTGTCCAAGGTCCTGATGCAATCGATCCTACCTTTGTGGTATACAGTATAAAATATGTGCCTTATTCTGATACATTTGTGAGGACTGACTTCTGTATACAAAGAAAGCACTGTTATGTGTTAATGTATGATCAATTCTATTGAATCTGGSCCCCTTTTCTATCCTGAAAACCACAATACTGGATAAGGCATCCACATCAACGTATTCTGGAAACAGCTACATTAAGACATAGATTTGACTTTTTTTATCTGAAGGTTTCTGAATATTTACTTTCAGCGTGGCCTCAATGTGTCAAATGTGTAGCTAACCCGGCTGCTATGTCTGCGTTATACCAAGCAGTGAGGGTGCATTCTATCTTACAGTAGCTCCCTTCTCACACTATTTGCTCTGACAGACATGTCAAATTGCTGTTTGATGTTTCATTCCTTAGATTTGTATTCCCAGAATTAAATGTTACACCGGTCTATCCTCCTCTACCGTGTTAAAACCACCCCTAGGCATGTTTGGCATGTWGACAGACATGGCATATCACTGATACCATTGGTGTAAACTAGAAATATTACCCAAAGATCATTGAACTAACTTCCTTGTATACCACAGATATACAGTGGTGTCTGAAATGATTGACAAGATGGGCAATAATGACTGTATTAAAGAAATCATTCAAATACTGAGCTATATTGACTGCTCAAAAACACGGGGAATAGGGATCATACACCCAAGACATGCTAACCTCACCATTACCAATAACAGGGGAGGTTATCATGTCTTGGACGTATGATCATCGACCCTCTGTAACTTTATGACTCATCATTATTCACAATTCATTCAGGATTATCCATAATCGTGTTAGCATGCACATTATTGTAGAAGTGTTTGGAAACATGTTCTATTCTCGTGTACAACAAAAGTTACTCCAAAACGATTACAAACAAAAGTTACTCCAAAATGAAACATTATTTATCATTCAATTCTATTGGCCACAAACTAATCTGAAACCTAACCGAAATGGACTGCAAACGCACGAGTGTGAAGTAGTCACTGCGTGCTAGGAATGTGAGACCAAGTACTACACTTTTGACTATTTTATTCAAAAGAATCTTTAAACAAAATCTCTTTCTCTGAGCAATTGTATTACTATAAGTGTTTATAATTTCCCCATTATTTGGAGCATACAATAAAGCTCAGTACTTGAATTATGTATTTTTATACAGTCGTTCATTTCAAACCCCACTGCATATCTCCGCACAGGGAATCAATCAAAAGACCTTCACCTTTTGTTTCAGGGTGACAGAGCTGATCTGTAGTGTGTTAGCGGTGGACGTTCGTTCAGGAACTAATTATTTCATCAACAACAACCACTGGGCTGATTGGTGTGCATATCATGGAGACGCGGGGTTGGCCACATCCAATCCCCTCAAGAATCAGAGGGACGCAAGTTAAAATCCCACTTAAAGTGAGGACACTTTCTTAATTTCACACATTAATGCTGGTCTTGTCTCAGCTCAGCCCATTGACTGACTCATAACCCCACAGTGTTTAAAAGAGGAGGCGGTTGGATCGTGAATGCAAGAAGAGAAGAAGGGCAAACCTCTCACGGGGCGATTTAATTAGTACAATCATGGAGATACAGATTTACTGGAAATTAGTTCCGGAGCTCCGTACCCACCATGTATGAGAGGTACCAGCGCTGTAGGATCTAAAGAACTGAAGGACCCACTTCCACCCCGCCATGATCCCCTTTAATAAGCATGGTTTGTTCTGCCCAAGGCGGGGCGGGGATCCGGGATTCACGATTCGCCCCTCTCTCTCAGGCGGAAGAACAAAACAACCTCAGGTTCTCCCTTCCTGTCGTTCCGTTGGTATTTTCAGAAGCTGCTAGATGGGCCCTTTGCCCCTCGTCCTTTCTCTTATGAATAAAATACACGGCAACATGAGCAATAAAGCCTGGCCGACAACATATTAATAGCGCATTTACATTCAGCTACGACTTGGCCCTCCCCTATTGTGCTTTTGGCAATTAACGCTCTAAATTAAAACTTTTGAAGAATGAGCGCAATTCGCCGCAAAACGACCAGGGAATAAAATGACGCACAGTAACACCTAGCAATCAATATTTATGATGTGCCCTTTGGAAGCGGGCAGGATTCCTGAACGAGAGAAAGTTATTGGGTGTAATGTTTCACACTGAGTGGTAACTGGTGGAGCACTAGAGGTGTGTTATGGGAATTCTAAAAGGTCAAGGTTCAAACCCATAACTTCTCACCCTCTGTCTGAGTAAAGTATTTAGGACAGAAACAGCAACATAAACGCTCACTAGCCTGGATAGACTGTGGTAACCATAGAGCAATGTACTATGGAAATATATACATTTCAAGTGAAGTGTATTGTACTGTACATTAATCAAATCAAATCAAATTGTATTGGTCACATATACGCGATTAGCAGATGTTATTGCGGATGTTGCGAAACGCTTGTGCTTCTAGCTCCGACAGTGCAGTAATATCTAACAAATAATATCTAACAAATTACACAACATATACCCAATACACACAAATCGAAGTAAGAATGAATTAGGACTACATAAACTCAGCAAAAAAAGAAACGTTCCTTTTTCAGGACCCTGTCTTTCAAAGATAATTCATAAAAATCCAAATAACTTCACAGATCTTCATTGTAAAGGGTTTAAACACTGTTTCCCATGCTTGCTTAATGACCATAAACCATTAATGAATGTGCACCTGTGTAATGGTCGTTAAGACACTAACAGCTTACAGAAAGGAGGCTATTAAGGTCACAGTTACGAAACGTAGGAAACTAAAGAGGCCTTTCTACTGACCCTGAACACCAAAAGAAAGATGCCCAGGGTCCCTGCTCATCTGCGTGAACGTGCCTTAGGCATGCTGCAAGGAGGAATGAGGACTGCAAGATGTGGCCAGGGCAATAAATTGCAATGTCCGTACTGTGAGACGCCTAAGACAGCGCTACAGGGAGACAGGATGGACAGCTGATCTTCCTCGCAGTGGCAGACCACGTGTAACAAACCTGCACAGGATCGGTACATCTGAACATCACACCTGCGAGACAGGTACAGGATGGCAACAACAACTGCCCGAGTTACACCAGGAACGCACAATCCCTCCATCAGTGCTCAGACTGTCCGCAATAGGCTGAGAGAGGCTGGACTGAGGGCTTGTAGGCCTGTTGTAAGGCAGGTCCTCACCAGACATCACCGGCAACAACGTCGCCTATGGGCACAAACCCACCGTTGCTGGACCAGACAGGACTGGCAAAAAGTGCTCTTCACTGATGAGTCGCAGTTTTGTCTCACCAGGTTTATCATCGAAGGAATGAGCGTTACACCGAGGTCTGTACTCTGGAGCGGGATCGATTTGGAGGTGGATGGTCCGTCATGGTCTGGGGCGGTGTGTCACAGCATCATCGGACTGAGCTTGTTGTCATTGCAGGCAATCTCAACGCTGTGCGTTACAGGGAAGACATCCTCCTCCCTCATGTGGTACCCTTCCTGCAGGCTCATCCTGACATGACCCTCCAGCATGACAATGCCACCAGCCATAATGCTCATTCTGTGCGTGATTTCCTGCAAGGCAGGAATGTCAGTGTTCTGCCATGGCCAGCGAAGAGCCTGGATTTCAATCCCGTTGAGCATGTCTGGGACCTGTGGGATCGGAGGGGGAGGGCTAGGGCCATTCCCCCAGAAATGTCCTGGAAATTGCAGGTGCCTTGGTGGAAGAGTGGGGTAACATCTCACAGCAAGAACTGGCAAATCTGGGGCAGTCCATGAGGAGGAGATGCACTGCAGTACTTAATGCAGCTGGTGGCCACACCAGATACTGACTGTTACTTTTGATTTTGACCCCCCCTTTGTTCAGGGACACATTATTCAATATCTGTTAGTCACATGTCTGCGGAACTTGTTCAGTCTATGTCTCAGTTGTTGAATCTTGTTATGTTCATACAAATATTTACACATGTTAAGTTTGCTGAAATAAATGCAGCTGACAATAGGAGGACGTTTCTTTTTTTGCTGAGTTTACATATGGARGAGTGATGTCAGAGCGGACCGGACTAAGATACAGTCGGATAGTATAGAAAAAAAGTGTATACATATGAGATGAGTAATGCACGATATGTGGACATTATTAAGTGACTAAGATACTGTAGGTTAGTATAGAATACAGTATATACATATGAGATGAGTAATGCCAGATATGTAATAAACATTATTAAAGTGACTAGTGATCCATTCCTTAAAGTGGCCAGTGATTCCTAGTCTATGCCTATAGGGAGCAGCCTCTAATGTGCTTGTGATGGCTGTTTAASAGTCTGATGGCTTTGAGATAGAAGCTGTTTTTCCGTCMCTTGGTCCCAGCTTTGATGCACCTGTACTGACCTCGCCTTCTGGATGACAGCAGGGTGAACAGGCAGTGGCTTGGGTGGTTGATGTCCTTGATGATCTTTCTGGTCTTCCTGTGACATCAGGTGCTGTAGGTGTCAAGGAGGGCAGGTAGTTTGCCCCCGGTAATGCGTTGGTCCAGACCGCACCACCCTCTGGAGAGCCTTGCGGTTGCGGGCGGTGCAGTTTCCATTCCAGGCGGTGATACAGCCTGACAGAATGCTTTCAATTGTGCATCTGTAATAAAAATGTGAGGGTTTTAGGTGACAAGCCAAATTTATTCAGCCTCCTGAGGTCGAAGAGGCTCTGTTGCGCCTTCTTCACCACACTGTCTGTGTGGGTGGTCCATTTCAGTTTGTCAGTGATGTGTATGCCAAGGAACTTGAAGCTTTCCACCTTCTCCACTGCGGTCTTGTTGATGTAGATAGGGGGGTTCACCCTCTGCTGTTTCCTGAAGTCCACGATCATCTCCTTTGTTTTGTTGACATTTTCARATGCTACCCAGAACAAATCGCTGTCCACGTGATCAAAACAATCCTGAAACGTGGATTCCGATTGGTCAGACCAGCGTTTTGATAGTATGAAGCACGGCACTTCCTGTTTCTGTCTATAAGACGGGAGGAGCAAGATGGCATTGTGGTCAGATTTTTTCCCGAAAGGAAGGCGGGGGAGGGCCTTGTAAGCATCCCGGAAGTTTMAATAGCAATGGTCGAGAGTCTTAGTAGCGCGAGTAGGACAGTCAATATGTTGGTAGAATTTTGGCAGCCTGATTTGCGAATTTTGGCAGCCTGATTTGCGTTGTTAAAATCCCCAGCTACAATAAATGCATCCTCAGGATATGCTGTTTCCAGCTTGCATGAAGTGCAGGGAAGTTCTTTGAGGGCCGTAGAGGTTTCGGCTTGAGGTGGGATATAAATGACGGAGGAGAATTCTCTTGGGAGATAATATGGTCTGCATTTAATTGTGAGGTACTCTAGGTCGGGTGAACAAAATTACTTGAGTTCCTGTTTGTTCCTAGAATTACACCACGTTAATCATGAACCCCCCCCCACCCACCCTTCTGCTTCCCGGAGAGATAGATATTTATTCATGTCTGCACAATGTACTGAGAATCCTGCTGGCTTTACTGACTGCGACAGAGGATCCCYAGAGAAACAGGTTTCCGTGACACAAAGTATGTTACAGGCCCTGATATCTCCCTGGTTAGAAATCCTTGCTCTAAGCTCATCAACTTTATTATCCAAAGACTGAACATTAGCGAGTAATATACTCGGAAGCAGTGGGTGGTGTGCGCGCCTCCTAAGTTGAACCAGCAAGCCGCCTCGAGTGCCTCTCTTCTCCTGTTTTGGGTCGGTCTCTGGAATAAGTTAAATTGCTCTGGGGYGAGTGAACAAAGGWTCTGCTCCAGGGAAGTCGTATTCCTGTTCGTAATACTGGTAGTTCTGGTGAGTTACCGCCGCTCTAATATCCAATAGTTCTTCCTGGCTGTATGTAATGACACAAAACATTTCCTGAGCTAATAATGTAAAAAAAAAAATTACATAAAAAATACTGCAACGTTTTCTAAGAGCTAGTCGCGATGCTGTCCTTTCCGGCGGCGCCATCTTCTTTAGCTATATAACAGCAAAAAATATTGTTATTTATTCAGCCATAGAAATGATGGAGAATCACCATGTGTATTGCAATCTAWATGAGAGGGATGAGAGACCCAAAGGCTAATAGTATGTAGATGATACATGGAGAAGAACCCTCTGAGTARGTCTTGTATTGCAATGGTCAGTACGTGGTAGACTGTCGCGGCGTGGAATTCATTTTCTTGCTCAACAATAGGTCAACATTGCATTTAACCATGTATTGAACTGGCACAGTGGGAACCTGTGCAAGTATCACTACCGTATACATGCACTCACAAGGTATGTATTAGCTAGTAGTGGAATTAAAACATCTGTCAACTTTAGTTAACTCCTAGCGTATCCCGGTAGGTGTATCCCGACTACAAGTCGGGATACACCTACCGGTGATCTATAATCATGTGATCATCATGTGATCTATAATCACTCAAGTCAGATGTCGATGCTTTCTTTCACCGATACCTGATTATGAAGGTGAGTAGTATACTGAATATTATGATTTGCACATACATATTTCAGCACCGAAAAAGTCATCAATATTACATTTTCTGCTCCGGTGCAAATTAATAGATGAAATGGCAGAGAGATTTAACAGAACATMAGTTATTCATGAACACATCATGAACACCCTACAATAAAATGCACACAATATTTAWGTCGCTGTATGCCTCATAATTATTAATGTATGAGTGTGAATAAATATAAATTAAGATCTATACAATATTTAACATATGGGCTAGGCCCTACTGATTGTGCATAGCTGACGTAAGACTGTTCAGTACAGTAATGAATAGGAAGTATGAACCAGGAGCATCCTAGWCGGTGGGTTTAGTTTGGCTACCGTATAATGAACTATAACATCAAATCGCATCCTCATTCATCATCATTTTCTTAACATGAGTGTCCAGAATAAAATCACTACAATTAGGGGCCAAAGATTCCTTGTTGGACAACCCACCAAACACAGACACTACCAGGGAATCATTGTTCATTAGGGGGAACACCACCATGCAGCACCACCACCACCACCACCACCACCACCACCACCACCAGGGAAAATGGCTCCCACCTGGGACCAATCTGCCCAGTCAGGAACCTGTTCATTACCAGTAACTGAGGGAAACAATACTCTGGATCCAGCCATGGCTCATTTGGATGCATTGCATTGCATGTCTGGAAAGCGGAGATTGGTGGCTCAGAAGCCTCCCAAAGCTGCCTAAAACCTTTTCTGTCATGTTTCCGAGGCCGAGAAAAAGCCAAACGCCTCAGTTTTAGTATCGCTTGGCGTGCCGTGGTAGCTCAGCAGTGTTGGCATTAGAAGGAGGAGGGAGGAAGCAGTGGGAAAACTAAGAGTTAGAGCATGTCCATGACACATCAGCTAATGAGTCTCAGACTGAGACAGGCTTCTTTTACACTTGTTACATTTCTAAAGGAAATAAGGGAGTTCAAGGAATAACTTTTACTCGATGCTCAATGTTTTTTTAGTAGCTTAATTAGGATGTGCAAAAGCATGGCTGTTGACTGTTTTCCAAAATTCGAACAAACATCACCAAAATAAATACAAAAAAAATTGCCTTTTTTTGCTGTCATTGCATACTAGAAAATACGCCTGTCATTCCATATCAGAATAATGTATGTGGTACAAGCTATGAGAAACGGGAAAGAGCTGGGCTAAGTGAGAGGCTAATGTGACGTCGCTGTATTAATTTATATGGTAAAAACATGCAGCAAACAATAGAGCAATGCGGAAATTTACATATCACTTCCCATTTCTGCCAGCATTTATTCTTATCCGGTGGAATATAATCTATATGATATACTGTATATCCATCAGATTGGAAATTATGCTTTGCGGGAAATCAGTTTCCAGGCAGCAAGCAGATGAGGGTGCTCACAGCAGCATGTAGAATAAATCAGGTTTATAATGGCTTCCGCTAAAAGCATGACAAAAACACAAAAAAAGAGCATTGAGCAAATCCCATATGGAGACCAATGGAAGAGACCAATGACAGTATGCTTTTCTGCTTTTCTCTATCAAACATGGGCCGGGGTTAACATGAGAACATGAAGAAGGGTTGTCTGTACATAAAATATTACTCTGTAGACACATAGTTCCCTTGAACTATTTGCTTTAAAAAATGAATATCAATTATGTGTGGGAATTAGGCGTCTCCAGAAGTATACAAACATCATATTTGAAATTGAAATGCCAGATAAGACTCGTTCTCACAGAAAACCCAGGGAAGAAACAAGCTTTTCATTTTTGAAGGAAATCCCTGGTGTTTATAGCTGTCAATACCGATTCAATTAATGTTGTTGATGTATTAATTATTGGCAAAGTCACCCATATTTAGATTTGATCCTCATGGCAAGTGGGTGTGTTGAATATTTCATATTTAAATGGGTTTTAAACAACATGTTTCTCGACACGGGTATGCTGGCAACGTGCATAGAAGTTACCGGGTCACGGACAGACAAATATCAATAAGAAATGGCGTCGACGGCGTTGTTGTAGGACGATTTCCATGTCAAATTAAACAGAAAAACATTTCTTCAAGCCTTTCAACTTGAATCTCAAATTCCAGGCTGAGATGCAAGTGCATTTCAAATGAGCAAAGTGTGTACATAACAAAATGTGTACATGTGCCTACTTGTGTGTGTGTATGCGTAATATGTGCGTGTTTGTGCATCCCTGTGTACGTCTGAACATGTGATCCTTGTGTCTCTCTAGCCATAAATCCACTTCTCAAGCAGCAAACAAGAGTGAGATAAATAGTAGCCACAGTCCATATTGGCTGTTGTTGGTTTGGGTTGTTTTCGCCTTTGCCAAATGAATGCAATTGTGTTGAATAGTGAGCCGGCGAGAAACACATACAAATCGGACAGATTAGTATTCGCCTGCAGCGCCCTGCACACTTTGTCAGGCAGAGCTCTCTAATGGGGGATAAATGTCCTGGTTCTCTGACCTGCACATAGCTGCCTAGTGCCTAGCCTACACATCACCCTGCAGGGAGACACTGCCATCTTTGGGCTATAATGGATGAGGTGAGGAGCATAGCTCATAGTTCACTGACACTTTACTATAGGTCACTTATATAGACAATGTATTAATACATTCTTTATAACAGGTATATGAGAGATTATAACATCCGCCATAGGCTGTCATTATTATTATGAACAACATGTACTTCGAAATAAATATGCAGAGCAACATGCCAATTGTAATGCTGGATGCTGATAGACCTCMTGGCCCAACACAGTTTAGGAAATAGAAAAATGCCCAAAATACCAAAACATAATTCTGCCACCCAGTCTATTCATCTTCTGCTGCCATGGTTCAGCACACCAAAGAGAAACACAATATACRGCATATTATAATTCTGAAAGCAGCGAGAGCTTGGGAACCGTCAGTTCATTAGTGTTTATCTATTTAAAAAGAACTAACCAGATGTGTGAGTGCTGGGTAGTGCTGGGTAGGGGTTCRGCATYGGACTACAGAGTCCATTTCTTACAAAGCAAACACATTTGGCTCTGCACAGGGCTTCTAAACAAAGAGTGTAAGTGTGGAGACAGACTGCCAGAGTGAGAGAGTCTGCCAGAGTGAGACAGAGTCTGCCACAGTGAAATAGAGTCTGCCACAGTTTGACAGTTATGCTAATGGTATCCTGGTGGAGATCAAAGCCACACACTGCATTGTGCCACTTGGTCAAACAGCCAGGACTGACTGTCACTGCAACAAGATTCAATAGGTTGTGCTAAATAATGAAGGATTCAGGTTAACATTCGCAACCAGAGCCAATCCCCAATACACGCACGCGCACGCACACACACACACACACACACACACACACCACACACACACACACACACACACACCACACACCCACACACACACACACACACACACACACCACAACACACACACACACACACACACACACACACCACACACACACCACACACACACACACACACACACACACACACACACACACACACACACACACACACACACAGAAGGCCATATAATTTCTCAGAATACACTTACACTTTTACCTTTCAGAGGGGTTTTCCACTTCAGTTTGATACATGAGAGAGTGAGTTTCATGGCAAAGGCAGAGTAACAAAGCAGATCCTACTTGTGTTGAAAGCGTTGTAGTGTAAGAGGAAAGACAGCGAGAGCTTCTGTTCTCCGGGGCCTCTGATCTGAGCGGCACCACGAAACAAATTAAACCTGGAAGCCGTCTGCCTCGCATGAAGAAGAAGAAATCAGCATATTGACAGGGAATACAAATGTGGAGTAAGACCTAGCACACACTATTCTCCTTTATGTCATGTGTAGAACACAGAGAGAAATATGATTCGCTGTCTACTGCCTTCTTGGAGCTGTCTTACTTGATTTCTGAGAAAGGTGAACATTGTCTATGGAAGCATTGGTATATGTGTAGGTACCATTCATTCAGTCGTGTGCAATGATTGTGTGGGTGTGTGTGTTTTGCATGAGCGATTGTGAGTTTGCTTGTAGCGTGTGTCTGTTTACATACGGTGTGTGCGTGTTTGTGTGCGAGTCCGCCTGAGCATGTGTCTGCGTGTGTGTCAGTCTGCTCCTTGACCCGGCGCTCATCCCCAACTGAACTACCCATAGCTCGATACATGTCAGCCCAGGGGCTTTGTGTGTGTGTGTGTTTGTGTCCATCCTCTACGGGGGACTGGAGAAAGGCTTCATTTGAGGAGACAGATGTGAGAAGACAGCTAGAGTGGTCACACACACCCTGAGGCTCGACAGGGCCACAGGCCGACACACAGACTCTCTCAGGATGGGGAGTCAGAATCCTTGTACATGGAACGCACGGATAAGACACTCCGTCCAAATGAATCACTACTTCCACTCAAGCCATAGTTATAGTTCCTCCTTCCACATATTATATTTGCCAAGTATCAGGTAGAAAGGAACCAGAGCACATCCCCTGTGTCTTACCTGTCTCACCACAGTCCCCTTGAGATACAGTCTCCTGTACACAGGACCAGAACATTGGGTCTCAGTGTGCAAAGCAAGTTAAACAGACACTATACACATACAGTCACTTCAAGTTAAAGAGAATCTCTACGGTCACTACACACATCCTAAGGGCTGCTCGCAGTCATTAATGCAGAGAGGGAAACTAGAGGTCAGGGACCCTAGTACTTTAAATGTGCTACTCCATTTGTGATAGACAAATCCTCCTGCAGCTGGTAGGCGGACAGTCAGTTTCCCTCCTGAGAGGGTCCGAGCTAGTTGTACAGCTCTTATCTCCAGAGACTGGGCCACTAGAACATGCTAATCAAATCTCCAGGTCTGTCTCTCTTCTCTTTCTCTCGTTCCCTCTCTCGCGCTCTCTTTCTCGCTCTCTCTCGTTCTCTCTTTCATTCTCCCTTCTCTTTCGCCATCTTTGGCTGAAGTAGGCTGGCCATTTCAGATACACTCACTGAATCTGTAACAGGCTTGATAGAGTTTGGAGGGCCGTTCTTAAAAAAACAAAAACAACAGCCTTGACTGAACACAGCTTAAGCAAGTTTCTCTTCTGACAAAGTGGCGAACGGGCAGACTTTTTTGTTTTGGGTGAAAGGATGAAATACAAACAACAACATGGAAAGGACAACCGTGGGGGTTCATTTGCTCTTTGGAGGTATTTCCGACAAGAGCAATGTATTTGTTGTGAAACACTGCAGGGCTGTGATTTTCCAAAACAATATCGCAACAGGAGTTGAAGTAACACCTATCAGTCACTCACACCATGCTGGCGACAACGATATTTTCTCCTCTCCTTCCCCATAGATGACACGAGAGGAGGGAGATGCCATATAAGTCTCCCTCAACCCTTCCCCTCCTTTCTCTCGCCATCTCTCCTTTTCTCCATCCCTCTCTCTTTATCTCCCTCCCTCAATCTCCTCCTCTCTCTCTCACAAATACGCACACTCGATCACCCCCCCCTTCCATCCATCGCCCTCTTTCTCTCACCATCCCACCCTCTCTTTCTCTCTCCATCCCGTCCTCTCCTTCTCATCTTCTCATGCGGGTCTGAGGATCAGTGTGAGACCTAGACAGGGCTATTTTGGGGGGCTGCTATCAGGCTCACCTGGGGCTTTACTCTGTCTGTCTGAGGAGAGTGAGCGATGGAGTCATCCTGAAGGAGAGGAGAGGACTGCTAGAGCCTCACACACAGAGACAGGCAGYCAGCGCAGAGAACACAGACAAACACACAGGGAGAGACTAAACAACAACACGTAAATGGGTCACAACAGCATCTAATGGCCATCAGGAAGGACAGATCCAAGCATTAGTGACATTCAACGACTGACTATAAGACACAGGATAGAAAATAGGATAACACATATGATAGAAAATAGAATCTCTCTACATCGAGTAATTGGGAACATCAGGTTCTGTTAGGATTTCTTCTGGACATTTTCTATAGCAACGTGGAGGGATACGAGTCCTATCTTTCCCAGCAGCACTGTGTAAATGTGAATGGGAAGCTGTATGCATTCACTTATAGGGACGCATTGTGAAGGATGGATAGGGGAAGGGAGAAAGATAACGACACAACACAACGCTCCACGAATCAGGACACAACACTGACAACTATAGTCTAGAGGACGAACTGGTCACTCACTCTCTTTCTCCTTCTCGCTTTATCCATCTCTGTAAGACCGGGAAAGATGGCACCGGAGGGGATGGCTGTTGTTTAATTGGCTCTTAACCAACCGTGCTATTTTGTTTGTTATTTCGCATTGTTTGTAACTTATTTTGTACATAATGTTGCTGCTCCCGTCTCTTATGACCGAAAAGAGCTTCTGAACATCAGAACGGCGATTACTCACCTCGAATTGGACGAATCATTTTTCTTTAATGAGTCGGACGGGAAGGATATGCTCCAAACACCCGAACAGGCCCTCATCCCCGTCATTCGCTGGAGAAAGAAACTGAGATTTCGCGGAAAGAGATCGGGGTGCCTTGTGAGGATCAGGCGATGAGTGGCTAATCTGCCTTTGCCATCGGTACTGGTAGCTAACGTTCAATTGCTGGAAAAGAAATGGGACGAACTGAAAGCACGTATATACTACCAACGGGACATTAATAACCTCTTGAAGCTAGGGGGCAGAATTTTTATTTTTTGAAAAATAACATTCCCATTGTAAGCTGCCTATTTCTCAGGTTCAGATGCTAGAATATGCATATAATTGACAGAGTATGATAGAAAACACTCTAAAGTTTCCAAAACTGTCAAAATATTGTCTGTGAGTATAACAGAACTGATTTTGCAGGCGAAAACCTGAGGAAATCCAACCAGGAAGGGACTTCTATTTTGAAAAATCACTGTTCCATTGCTTGCCTTTCGTCCATTTAAAGGGATATCAACCAGATTCCTTTTCCTGTGGCTTCCTCAGGGTGTGAACAGTCTTTAGACATAGTTTCAAGCTTTTATTTTGAAAAATGAGCGAGATTTATCAAAACGCGTCAGTGGATAGGCGGATGTCCCTCCATTAGTTGTTGCGCCAACTTCTTTCTCTCCAGTATTGAATAGTTTACAGTCCGGTTAAAATATTATCGATTATTGATGTTAAAAACAACCTGAGGATTGATTATTAAAAACGTTTGACATGTTTCTACGACCTTTACGCATACTACATGGAATTTTCGTCAAGCCTTGATGACTTGCCTAAGGCTGTGGAATACTGAACATAACTCGTCAAACAAATGGAGGTATTTTGATATAAAAAAAATCTTTATCGAACAAAAGGAACATTTATTGTGTAACTGGGAGTCTCGTGAGTGCAAACATCCGAAGATCATCAAAGGTAAGCGATTAATTTTATTGCTTTTCTGGCTTTCGTGACCAATCTACATGGCTGCTAGGTGTTCTTACTGTTTTGTCTAGTCATCGATAAACTCACAAACGCTTGGATTGCTTTCACTGTAAAGCATATTTTCAAAATCTGACACGATAGGTGGATTAACAACAAGCTAAGCTGTGTTTTGGTATATTTCACTTGTGATTTCATGAAAATAAATATTTGTTGTATTTTTTTTTAAATTTGGCGCTCTGCAATTCAGCGGTTGTTTGCGAAAATGAACCCGCTAACGGGATCCGTGCGTCAAGAAGTTTTTAAAAACGATAATATCCTATGTTTCACCGAGTCGTGGCTGAACGACGACATTAATAACATACAGCTGGCGGGTTATACACTATATCGGCAGGATAGAACAGCAGCCTCTGGTAAAACARGGGGCGTATACTTGTAAACAATAGCTGGTGCTCGATATCTAAGGAAGCCTCAAGGTTTTGCTCGCCTGAGGCAGAGTATCTCATGGTAAGCTCATGACCACACTATCTCCCTAGAGAGTCTTCATCTGTATTTTTCGTAGCTGTCTATTTACCACCAAAAACCGATGCTGGCACTAAAACCGCACTCAATAAGCTGTATACCGCCATAAGCAAACAGGAAAACGCTCATCCAGAGGCGGTGCTCCTAGTGGCCTCCTAGTGGAGGTTATTTAATGCAGGGAAACAAATCAGTTTTACCTAATTTCTATCAGCATGTTAAATGTGCAACCAGAGGGAAAAAACTCTAGACCAGCTAAACTCCACACACAGAGACGTGTACAAAGCTCTCCCTCACCCTCCATTTGACAAATCTGACCATAATTATATCCTCCTGATTCCTGTTTACAAGCTCAAATTTAAGCAGGAAGCACCAGTGACTCAGTCTATAAAAAAGTGGTCAGATGAAGCAGATGCTAAGCTACAGGACTGTTTTTCTAACACAAACTGGAATATGTTCTGGGATTCCTCCAATGGCATTGAGGAGTACACCACATCATTCACTGGCTTCATCAATAAGTGCATCGATGACATCGTCCCCACAGTGACTGTATGTACATACCCCAACCAGAAGCCATGGATTACAGGCAACATTCACACTGAGCTAAAGGGTAGAGCTGTCGCTTTCATGGAGCGGGACTCTAACCCGGAAGCTTATAAGAAATCTTGCTATGCCCTCCGACGAACCATCAAACAGGCAAAGCATCAATATCAATGCCAATATCACCGACAACGATGAGAGAGGACCTCCTGACCTCCTCCTATAGGGAGTAGGTCAGAGACCTGACCGTGTGGTGCAAGGATAACAACCTCTCCCTCAACGTGATCAAGACAAAGGAGATTATTGTGGACTACAGGAAAAGGAGGACCGAGCAGGCCCCTATTCTCATCGACGGGGCTGTAGTGGAGCAGGTTGAGAGCTTCAAGTTCCTTGGCGTTCACATCACCAACAAACTAACATGGTCCAAGCACACCAAGACAGTCGTGAWGAGAGCACAACAAAACCTATTCTCCCTCAGGAGACTTAGCATGTGTCCTCAGATCCTCAAAAGGTTCTACAACTGCACCATCAAGAGCATCCTGACGGGTTGCATCATTGCCTAGTATGGCAACTGCTCGGCCTCTGACCGCAAAGCACTACAGAGGGTAGTGCGTAAGGCCCAGTACATCACCAGGGCCAAGCTCCCTGCCATCCAGGACCTCTATACCAGGCGGTGTCAGAGGAAGGCCCTAAAAATTGTCAAAGACTCCAGCCACCCTAGTCATAGACTGTTCTCTCTGCTACCGCACGGCAAGCGGTACCTCAATTACCTCGACACCGGTGCCCCCGCACATTGACTCTGTACTGGTACCCCCTGTATACTGTATAGCCCCGCTATTGTTATTTACAGCTGCTCTTTATTATTTGTTATTCGTATCTCCTACTTTTTGGGGGGTATTTTCTTAAAATTGCATTGTTGGTTAAGGGCTTGTAAGTAAGCATTTCACTGTGACTGACTAGGTATCCCCCTTTCCCTTTCTCTCTCTCTGTCTCTCTTTCATGCCCACCTGTCTCTCTTTCTGTTGCTCTTTCTTCCTCTTTTCTTTCTCAATCTTTCTCCCTCCCTCTCATGCCCATGGATCTCTCTCGCTCTGTCTGTTTCACCCTTCTGTTCATTCTCTATCCAGAAAGCATGACAACCTCAGAAACTGAGCACAAATGCACACTCTTACCTTGTGACTTCTGAAACCTTTTAGAATTCCACAAAGAGAGGCAGTAGAAGACAGCACCATTTAACAGTGACTGTGACTGTTTTTTTACTGTACAGTGTATAGTTGGAGTCGGAAGTTTACATACACCTTTGCCAAATACATTTAAACTCAGTTTTTCACAATTCCTGACATTTAATCCGAGTAAAAATTCCCTGTCTTAGGTCAGTTAGGATCACCACTTTATTTTAAGAATGTCAAATGTCAGAATAATAGTAGAGAGAAGGATTTATTTCAGCTTTTATTTCTTTCATCACATTCCCAGTGGGTCAGAAGTTTACATAAACTCAATTAGTATTGATTGTTTAACTTGGGTCAAACGTTTTCAAGTAGCCTTCCAGAAGCTTCCCACAATAAGTTAGGTGYAATTTGGCCCATTCTTCCTGACAGTGCTGGTGTAACTGAGTCAGGTTTGTAGGCCTCCTTGCTCGCACTCGCGTTTTCAGTTCTGCCCACACATTTTATATAGGATTTGAAGTCAGGGCTTTGTGATGGCCACTCCAATACCTTGACTTTGTTGTCCTTAAGCCATTTTGCAACAACTTTTGGCAGTATGCTTGGGGTCATTGTCCATTTGGAAGACACATTTGCGACCAAGCATTAACTTCCTGACTGATGTCTTGAGATGTTGCTTCAATACATCCACATAAGCTTCCTGCCTCATGATGCCATCTATTTTGTGAAGTGTACCAGTCCCTCCTGCAGCAAAGCACCCCCACAACATGATGCTGCCACCCCCTGCTTAATAGTTGGGATGGTGTTCTTCGGCTTGCAAGTCTCCCCCTTTTTCCTCCAATCATAACGATGGTCATTAAGGCCAAACAGTTCTGTTTTTGTTTCCTCAAACAAGAGGACATTTCTCCAAAAAGTACGATCTTTGTCCCCATGTGCAGTTGCAAACTGTAGTCTGGCTTTTTTATGGTGTTTTTGGAGCAGCGGCCTTTCAGTGTAACAGCCGTTGGTGGAAGAAGGTGAAGACCAAAGTGCAGCGTGGTACGTGTTCGTCATGTTTATTCAAAACTGAACACTAAAATGCAAAAACAACAAAGAGACAACCGAAACAGCTCCATCAGGTGCAACACACACTAAACAGAAATGAACTACCCACAAACACAGGTGGGAACAGGCTACCTAAGTATGGTTCTCAATCAGAGACAACGATAGACAGCTTCCTCTGATTGGGAACCATACCAGGCCAAACACATAGAAATGGAAAACATAGAAAAACAACATAGAATGCCCACCCCTACTCACGCCCTGACCAAACCAAAATAAAGACATAAAAAAGGAACTAAGGTCAGAACGTGACATTCAGGTTATGTCGATATAGGACTCGTTTTACTGTGGATATAGATACTTTTGTAGCTGTTTCCTCCAGCATCTTCACAAAGTCCTTTGCTGTTGTTCTGGGATTGATTTGCACTTTTCGCACCAAAGTACGTTAATCTCTAGGAGACAGAACGCGTCTCCTTCCTGAGCGGTATGACGGCTGCGTTGTCCCATGGTGATTATACTTGCTTGTACTATTGTTTGTACAGATGAACGTGGTACCTTCAGGCATTTGGAAATTGCTCCCAAGGATGAGCCAGACATGTGGATGTCTACAAAAAAATGTCTGAGGTCTTGGCTGATTTCTTTTGATTTAACCATGATGTCAAGCAAAGAGGCACTGAGTTTGAAGATAGGCCTTGAAAGACATCCACAGGTACACCTCCAATTGACTCAAATTATGTCAATTAGCCTATCAGAAGCTTCTAAAGCCATGACATAATTTTCTAGAATTTTCCAAGCTGTTTAAAGGCACAGTCAACTTAGTGTATGTAAACTTCTGACCCACTGGAATTTTGATACAGTGAAGTATAAGTGAAATAATCTGTTTGAAAACGATTGTTGGAAAAATGACTTGTGTCATGCAGAAAGTAGATGTCCTAACCGACTTGCCAAAACTATAGTTTGTTAACAAGAAATATGTGGAGTGGTTGAAAAACAAGTTTTAATGACTCCAACCTAAGTGGGTGTAAACGTCCGACTTCAACTGTATGTTTTTAAGCATTCACCAACTGTCAACGGAAAATGTAATTATATTATCATTTTTCTTAAACCTTTTTCAATTTGTTTAACCAGTTAAAACATTGTATTGTTATTCGAATCATTGTCACATAGTACAATTGGTTCATGTCTTTACATCAAAGTAAGGCAATTACTAACTATTATGTTCACTGATTCAATGCCTGTAGATTCATCCTATTACAACACGGTTACCAGCACCAAAACTGGGCCATTCCCATGACAGGTCTTTAACTCACAAAATATGTTAAGGTCCAGCCATTAAACCAATTGATAGTCAGTGAGGAAATTCCTTTCTCTTCCAGCCACCAAATTCAACCAGAAGAGAGATAAAGTAGATCATTCTTCCTCGATTACATATCTTAATTGAGTTAAAACTACCTTAGATAGGAATGCAAGCATCTCCATCCAACCTCAAATTGTACTCTTTTTCACCTCTTTTTCACTTGTTTGCTTTCCAAATAGCACCCTATTCCATATATAGTGTAGCTACTATATAGGGAATAGAGTGCGATTTGGGAAATACCCTTGTCTAAACCAATTAGAACAAACAGCCAGCCTTTGAGATGGGGTCATGGTATTCTCCCGTTGGTCTGAAGTGTGAGCGGAAAACAAGATGCCTCCAGATTGTGGTGTGAACGTTATTAAAAAGAGCGTATTCTCTTTAATCGCTGGCTGCTCCTCTGGGCAAACCCATTTATATAATGAGACAGTGATCTGAATCTTAACGCTTCTGCAGTACATTTTGCATACAAGTAAGAGGAGGATGGTGGCAGTAGTTCACAAGTTTGAACACCGGTGCAGAGACCCTTACTGTAGATCAGGGCTCTCCAGCCTTGTTCCRGGAGAGCTACCGTCCTGTAGATCAATACAAAAGTCAGATGCATGAAACAAATGTTTGTAGGTCATGCTCAATAAAGATCAATGTGATATATACAGGCAACTGCCAAAATAAAGGAAAGGGGGATACCTATTCAGTTGTTCAACTGAAATGTGTCTTCCACATTTAACCCAACCCCTCAATCAGAGAGGTGAAGGGGTCTGCCTTCATCGACATCATCGGTGCCCGGGGAGCAGTTGTTGTTGGGGGTTAACAGCCCTGCTCGGGGGCGTAACGACAAAATCCCTGGTGCCTCGGGGATTCGATCCAGCAATCTTTCAGTTACTGGCCCAACGCTCCTACCTGCCAGGCTACCTGCCGCAAGGAAACATGAACACTCCGTAATTATTGGGACAGTGACACATTCTTTGTTGTTTTGGCTCTGTACGCCAGCACGTTGGATTTGAAATTAAACAATGACTATGAGGTTAAAGGACAGACTGGCAGCTTTAATTTGAGGGTATTTTCATACATATCGGGTGAACCGTTTCAAAATTAAAGCACCTTCTGTACATAGTCCCCCCATGTTAGGGGACAAAACATATTTGGACAGAAAATTTAATGATGTTACAATTCCCAGTTATTAAGGAGGGCACTGTAAAATGTCTTAATAGGGTGTTTGACCACCACGAGCCAGAACAKCTTCAATGCACCTTGGCATAGATTCTAAAGCTGTCTGGACCTCCATTGGAGGGATGTGACACCATTCTTCCATGGGAAATTCCATCATTTGGTGTTTTGTTGATGGTGGTGGAAAACACTAACTCAGGTACCGCTCCAGAAACTCAACTGGGTTGAGATCTGGTGACTGAGACGGCCATGATATATGATTTACGTCGTTTTCATGCTCATCAAACCATTCAGTGACCACTCGTGCCCTGTGAAAGAAGGCATTGTCATCCTATGGGGGCATAGCCATGGAAACCAAATCAATGGCCTGCCCATTGTTATACATGACCCTAAGCATGATGGGATGTTCAAGTCTTAATTAACTCAGGAACTACACGTGTGGAAGCACCGGCTRTCAATATACTTTGTATCCCTCATTTACTTTCGTTTTTCAATTATCTTGGCAGTTAGGTGTATGTCTAATGGTTGGAGGGTCTGTGGCATCACTCAATCAAATCTCATTCTCTAGGGCTGTGAGGAGCTGGTAGAGGTTACACACACATACTTCCAAGAAATATTCTAGACTGACAAGTCATTGATTCATTCTGATCGCACCCAATACAAACAGACACAAAGACAATGYCAGACGGCCCAATCAAAACAGAATGAGGAAATGTTAGCTCCAAATCTATTTTTCAGTGAAAGGGAACTGAACAGAAGGAAAGAAGCGACACTAAAAACATGAAACGTCTCCCCCAGCAGGATATGGTGGCATAATATAACATTTCTTCTTTGAGAATCAAATTTGGAGAGAAAAATGAGTGGAGCACTTGAGGACCCACTGGCAGCCACATGCCTTTCAGATATGTACAGGCACAACGCGCACACACAACACAACACACACACACACACACACACACACACACACACACACACACACACACACACACACACACACACAACGCAGTCATTCTAAGCGGACTGCATGCTACTTTAAGTGTGATGCCTTTCTCTTGAAACAGACATATTAAATCGCTAACTAGAGAGATGAGAGGGGGAAATGGGAGGGAGAGAGAGGGTTGGAAGAGGAGAGGAGAGAGGGGGTGTGAGAGGAGGAAGAGTGATAGAGAGAGAGAAGAGCAGATGGAGAGGGATAGAGAGAGAGAGGAGAGGAAGAGACAGACTGAGAAAGAGCAGTAAGTATAACACAGGATGTATAACACAGGATGTATAACACAGGATGTATAACACAGGATGTATAACACTGGATGTATAACACTGGATGTATAACACTGGATGTATAACATGGATGTATAACACGGATGTATAACACTGGATGTATAACAGGATGTATAACACAGGATGTATAACACAGGATGTATAACACAGGAGTTTATAACACAGGATGTATAACACAGGATGTAATAACACAGGAGTTAAACACAGGATGTATTAACACTGTACATAGCCATAATATGACATTTGAAATGTGTCTATTCCTTTGGAACTTGTGAGTGTCATGTTTACTGTTCATTTTGTGATTCTTTTTTCTCACTTTTGTTTTTCTATTTCACTTGCTTTGGCAATGTAAACATATGTTTCCCATGCCAACGAATCCCTTTGAATTGAATTGAATTGAGAGAGAGAGAGTGGAGTTGAATTTACTTCCTTATGATCCCCATTAGCTACTGCACATGCATTAGCTACTCTTCCTGGTGTCCACATAAAACGTACACATACAGTATTCGTATGTAGGAAAGACAACAAGAGACAACAAAAATACTATTTARACACTATTCATACAGTAAATACACTACCGTTCAAACGTTTGTTTTTGAAAGACAAGCACATTTGTGTCCATTAAAATAACATCAAAGGGATCAGAAATACAGTGTAGACATTGTTAATGTTGTAAATAACTATTGTAGCTGGAAAAAGCAGATTTTTTATGGAATATCTATATAGGCATACAGYGGCCCATTATCAGCAACCATCACTCCTGTGTTTCAATGGCAAGRTGTGTTAGCTAATCCAAGTTTATCATTTTAAAAGGCTAAATGATCATTAGAAAACCCTTTTGCAATTATGTTAGCACAGCTGAAAACTGTTGTTCTGATTAAAGAAGCAATAGTTGAGTACCTGGAGCATCATCATGTGTGTGTTCAATTACAGGCTCAAAATGGTCAGAAACAAAGACTTTCTTCTGAAACTCGTCAGTCTATTCTTGTTCTGAGAAATGAAGGTATTTTCTATGCAAGAAATTGCCAAGAAACTGAAGATCTCGTACAACGCTGTGTACTACTCCCTTCACAGAGCAGCGCAAACGGGCTCTAATCAGAATAGAAAGAGGAGTGGGAGGCCCCGGTGCACAACTGAGCAAGAGGACAAGTACATTAGAGTGTCTAGTTTGAGAAACAGAKGCCTCACAAGTCCTCAACTGGCAGCTTCAATAAATAGTACCCGCAAAACACCAGTCTCAACGTCAACAGTGAAGAGGTGACTCCTGGATGCTGGCCTCCTCGGCAGAGTTGCAAAGAAAAAGCCATATCTCAGACTGACCAATAAAAAGAAAATATTAAGATGGCCAAAAGAACACAGACACTGGAAAGAGGAAGATTGGAAAAAAAGTGTTATGGACAGACGAATCTAAGTTTGAGGTGTTCGGATCACAAAGAACATTCAGGAGACACAGAAAAAAATGAAAAGATGCTGGAGGAGTGCTTGACGCCATCTGTCAAGCATGGTGGAGGCAATGTGATGGTCTGGGGGTGCTTTGGTGGTGGAAGAATAAATTCCCTGCAAACGTCAATATTCTCTACCTCTGTCATCCTTACCCACACCTACAATCACATATCTTTTTTCACTCCAAGGGGAGTTGAGTTGTAGTAGGGTGTTGTGTTCCCTCCTCCAAGAGGCGTACGTAACAGTGGGGGATTTGTACAGGGTAAAAGGGATCTTGAAGAAGGAAGGTTATCACTCCATTTTGCAACGCCATGTCATACCCTGTGGACGGAGCTTAATTGGAGCCAATTTCCTCCTACAACAGGACAATGACCCAAAGCACAGCTCCAAACTATGCAAGAACTATTTAGGGAAGAAGCAGTCAGCTGGTATTCTGTCTATAATGGAGTGGCCAGCACAGTCACCGGATCTCAGCCCTATTGAGCTGTTGTGGGAACAGCTTGACCGTATGGTACGAAGTGCCTATCAAGCCAATCCAACTTGTGGGAGGTGCTTCAGGAAGCATGGGGTGAAATCTCTTCAGATCACCTCAACAAATTGACAACTAGAATGCCAAAGGTCTGCAAGGCTGTAATTGCTGCAAATGGAGGATTCATTGACGAAAGCAAAAGTTTGAAGGACACAATTAATATTTCAATTAAAAATCATTACTTCTAACCTTGTCAACGTCTCGACTATATTTCCTATTCATTTTGCAACTCATTTCATGTATGTTTTCATGGAAAACAAGGACATTTCTAAGTGACCCCAAACTTTTGAACGGTAGTGTACATATTCTTTTTACATTACAGTTAAATTAGATATTTAGAAAGAGAAGAGGTGCTGTGATACAATATGTTTGTTTTTTAATCTGTTTTTTAAAAGCTACAGAGGGGAGATGGAGAGAGAGAGAGAGAAAGTGAGGAATAGAGAGAATAGAACGGAGAGAGAAATAGGATATGAAGAGACAGATATAGAGAGAGTAGAGCGGGGGAGATGGAGATGAAGGGAGAGCGAGCATGAGAGAGAGAGAGAGAGAGATTTATTCTGCTATTTCAAACTGGTTTTCTCCATCCCATCTCTCTTTCATATCACACACACACTTTTCTTGACTTTATCCCTATGAAATATATATCACAGTTGTTACATTTGAAGGGCCACTACTGTCGGTTGAAGAGCTACAGTATCTAGGTTGAGCCATTCCCTTGATGAATGCAGAGTCAAAATTAACATTTTAAAGGTTATATTATCCATGGAGATAGATACCATAAGCAGGCCATATGTTAGTTTGTCTTTCYGGGGCTTCACAATTCAAGTCCTGTTTTTGTGTAGCACARTGGGATGTGTGAACTTYTTCCTCAGCCTGAAGGGATGTGTGTAACGTACTCCTCGGCCTGAACTGTCCCCACTTGCGCTTCAKATTGTTGACTTTTCGGTGGCATTGACTGGTAAGGCTCTTCGGGAGGCTGGTCACGTGTGCTAGCAWGGCAGAGATCCTGGGTTTGAGCCTCGGTGTGAGCCGAATCAGGTGGAAGTGGTACTTGCTAAGCAAGCAACGTGATATKATTTACACCGCTTAAAAGGCTATTGAGACCCACAGTGGAGGTGTCATAATACCCATAAAAKCTAGAGGTCAAACAGGGAAATGGTTCCAATTGTTTTTCCACCATTCWTTTTTCCCATAGGGGATTTTAGAAACACTTAAAGGTCTGTGTTTCATGTAGGCTTACCCTGGCGTGACGTTTTGATAACTATGTAAATCCCTCTCAGACAAGGTGACTTTWATCAATATATTCGGCTCTATTTATTCTCAGTTTCGAAAATGCTAATTAGCATCAAAGTAGACATCATGCAAGYCTACAAATCCCTGCAAGCTCCTGCACGTCATATCACCTTTGCMAACAGGTATTGTGTCAATTTAAAACTTGCACAAGACCGTTCACAGAATTGTCAATTTAAAGAAATGTAGCCAATTTATTCATCACTACATTTAGCTAACATTAGATAGTTAATCCAGAAATTCTTACCTTTCCCCCGATTCGGGCAGTCTCGTRCAGACCATCATMGCATTTGTAGTTCTTTATGATAGCCACATTAGCAGCTAATTAGCATTTCATTTTGGGAGGGTAAATACAGAGACTTACACGGTAATCAAAACCTCATGCCAGGGTGAACCTACACAAAACACAGCCCATATTTTAAGTGTTACTAAAATCCCCTATGGGAAAACTGAATGGTGGAAAACGATTGAAACCATTTCCCTGTTTGACCGCTAGGTTTTATGGGTATTATGAATCATACTCTGGTACTCTATGGATGAGTCAGAATAAGAGGAGACATAGTTTAAGGTTCTGGGGATAATCCCATCTAACTGTAGAGTGAGATTAAGAGAAAATTATGAAAARGGACGGTAAGACTTAAAACGAAATGACGTGTCTTTCAACGTTACAGTCTATGTGAGGAGCCGGCGTTGGTYTGAGGCAGAGAAATCACTGGAATGGGGCCAAATAATGAAAAGGCTTTGCAACTCCTCACGCCTCACTTAGATCTGATTGCCTATTATTGCCTTTTCATTTTCCAACAGTTCAATTCAGGCGATATTATGAACAGAGCTGGGGCTCCAACAGATGCAGCGACTGGCCAAATCTAACACAATTAGCCTTTGTCACAGAAGCCGTCGTCATAAAGCCAGAGCCTTGGAAGATGAGATGAGAAAATAATTTTAAAAAACATACCCATTGTTCCATGCCTCTTCTATTAGAATTGGAGATCAGGCCTCCCGAGTCGCGCCGCAGTCTAAGGCACTACATCGCATTGCTTGAGCCGTCACTACAGACCCAGGTTCGATCCCAGGCTGTGTCACAACCGGCCGTGACCGGGAGTCCCATAGGACGGCGCACAATTGGCCCAGCATCGTCCGGGTTAGGGAAGGGTTTGGCGGGGGGGGGGGCTTTACTTGGCTCATCACTCTCTAGCAACTCCTTGTGGCAGGCCAGCGCCTGCAGGATGACTTTGGTCGTCAGTTGAACAGTGTTTCCTCTGACACATTGGTGCAGCTGGCTTCCGGATTAAGCGGGTGGGTGTTAAGGCGCGTGGTTTGGCGGGTCATGTTTCGGAGGGCGCATGACTCGACCTTCGCCTCTCCCGAGCCCGTTGGGGAGTTGCAGTGATGAGACAAAATAGTAATTGGATATCATGAAATTGGGGAGAACATGGAGATCAAACGCAGACAGGACAACTTTTATTCTCATCCAGGGCCAGGCAGGGATGCCAGGAGGAGTGGATAGTGGATAAAGGGCCTGTTCGGTTCGCAGTCAATGCCACCTCTGCTGTACCCTGACCTATACCTGCTGTGCTAGATACTGAGCCCCGGATTCAGTGTAGAATGTCCTAAGGTCCCTGGGCCCATACTGCTTTAAGAACACTATGAGAGAGATGCCCCAGGCTGGTGTGTGTGTTATAACTGTACATACTGTAGTTTCATACTGCATTACAGTATTTATCTCTCATTCATCCTTTCCTCTCTGTCTTTTCCTCCCTTCTTCCTTCCTCTCTCCTCCTGCAGCGGTTACATGTGGATAACTAGACCGGAGGCATCACAGGTGCGTGAACAGATGAGCTTCTGAGAGTGAGACTGGTCCCAAAGGCTCTCTCTTGAGGATGGATTCCTCTACACGCCTGCACATGCCTGCACACGCACACATACACACCTCCATTGGCTCTGACTCAACCCCACCCGCGGGGATCACGCTATGCATTGTGGGATGAGAAGCAGTTTGCCACTGGGCCCAGACATCTTCTTTTATTGGCCTGCCATCATCACTATCAATTGAACTGCCGATCGTCCTCGCATGACTCTGTTTATTGTGGCGTGACAACTCCACTTCAGTGCATTATTGTAACTTCCTCTCTGATGGGAAATAGAAACGGTCCTGCATACGAAAGAATACATCATTTCCTGGAATGTAGGCCTGGTTGGCGACACACCATAATCATATACGACAGGGTTTCCAAACTTGGTCCTAGGGCCCCCTCTGGGTACARGTTTTGTTTTTTGCCCTAGTACTAGACAGCTGATTAAAATAACCAACTCATCACCAAGCTTAGATTATTTGAATCGGATGTGTAGTGTTAGGGCAAAAAACTAAATGTGCACCCAGCGAGGGCCCCAGGACCAAATTTGGGAAACCCTGATATGGGACATACAATGGGCTGAAGGCATATAAAACAACCCACAATGTAGCAGCTCTAAACTACCATTACAGGTAGAATGATGCTGTTATTGTACATACTTTTTTTTTGTGGAAAAACATTTAGATTGTTAATGCTGTTACAGTAATTATGATAATCAAATATTCTGCATTCTGATCAAATGAGAAATAGAATCTATGCTACTTTCAATTTTGATTATTGTTTTTTTCCTCCCCAATTGGTAGTTACAGTCCTGTCCCATCGCTGCAACTCCCGTACAAACTCTGGAGAGGCGAAGGTCGAGAGCCGTGCGTCTTCTGAAACACAAACCCAGCCACATTGCACTGCTTCTTGACACAACTCCGGCTTAACCCGTAAGCCAGCCGCACCTATGGCGACTGTGACAGTGTGCATTGACACCCGGCCCGCCACAGGAGTCGCTACTGCGCAATGGGACAGGAACATCCCTGCCGGCCAAACACTCCCCTAACCCGGACGTTGCTGGGCCAATTGTGCACCACCCCATGGGTCTCACGGTCACGGCCGGCTGGGACAGAGCCTGGACTCGAACTGGGAACTCTACTGGCACAGCTAGCACTGCGATGCAATGCTTTAGTCCACCCCGCCACCCGGGAGGCCCCATGCTACTTTCTGACATTCTACGGTTCCCCTGAGGGTTTCGGTGTGTGTGCACGTGCGTGCATTCCTGCTTATGTACAGTATAGGGAGGGAATCAAAAGGTTCAATCAATGGCCCACTAATCCCTTTAGCATTTGACAAAATGAATTTCCATGGAAACCCATGTGCCCTGACACCCGAAGCGTCCAATCATTTAACAGGCCACATGACCTCACTCAATAGAACTGAAAGGTAAGGTCCACTATATTATGTAACTTAATTAGCTCTATGTTCCAGCCATGCTGAGAAACCAGGCTTTCTTAAATCAATGTTGTCACTGTGCCCTGTACTCCACAGGGTCACGCAAAGTCCATCACTGTCCATTTCAACTTCGCTTTTTCGTCTAGATCTACTGTTAACAGTGTGCTTGTGGGTTTTGGTTTGTACCTGTAGCAGGCTAGCTGCTTATTGCTGCAACATTTGGACTGGAGCGAGATAGCAAGATTAATTTTAGTAAAGCGGAGTAGGGGGAAGGAGTTTTGATTCCAGAACATCCTCTGGTGCCATCTTTCCTCCCTGACATTTAAGAAGCTGGTTCTCTAAGCCAGCCAGACTCTGATAAAACCAGGGAGGGAGGGAGGGAGGGAGGGAGGGGGGGGGGGGGGACAGGAGAGAGAAAAGGAGGGGAGATAGAGAGAGAGAGAGAGAGAGAGAGCGAGCGAGCGAGAGGTTGCATACACCTTTCTCTGACACATGCTGAAGCTATGGCATCCATGATAATAGGTAGAATGACAACAGGTCCTGAGCTGTTCAAGCTAGACTCACATCACTTTATATCAGTCTATAGATCACATTAAAAACTTGGCCATTGTGGCTATGCCATGGAAATATAATCTATTCATTATATGTCTATGCGCTATGCCATGTACCAATCACCTCACACACGAGGCCAAAAATTAATTTCCACCAAAGGCAGGAAAGTAAACAAACTTAAGTGCAGCAACTAACCAGGGTTGTTCTTTATTTACCTCCTTGACTCCTCATAACACGATTAGGAGGCCAGAGCGAGGGAAGGAGGAGGAGATGAAGAGAGGGAGGGAGAGAGAGAGAGAGAGAAGAGAAGGAGGAGGGAGGAAGAGAGAGGGATGCCCAAAAAATAGATCTGAGCTGAAAATGAATTTTCCATCAAAACACGCTAGCTGCCTCCACTATAAATATTTCAGGGCCCACAGTTGGTGGGAATCGGTGTGAAAGGCAGCTAGCAGCTGGTGCTTAGCAGGACCCTCCCTGCTGGTCTGGCCAGGCCGCCTAACACACACACACACACACACACCCACCCAACTGGTTGCACACTGGTTGAATTAACATTGTTTACACACAAAACTAGAACAAAAATATACCATGATTTGCGGGATTTTCACGAAATGTAATCCAGTGAAGGGTTCTTTGGAAGAAGGATTGTTGACATGTATTTGACATGTGTATAGTATAATTGATAAATAATTACTTGAAGTTTAAATACTTTTGACCTTTTGGCCTTACCCAGGCCTTCTAGAAGACTCCATGTTTCATATGTAGGTTCTACAAAGCAGAAATTGGTGTCATATGAAGCTGTACCGCTTGCTCTGTATTATTAATAGTATTTTGATTTCATTGACACATTTCTTACATAAATGTATGAATATTGAAAAATATGAATATTAAAACCTCTTGACACTACAGGGGGTGCTGTTTCAACTTGGACATTTATCATTCCCAAATTAAACTGCCTCGTACTCAATTCTTGCTCGTACAATATGCATATTATTATTACTATTGGATAGAAAACAATCTCTAGTTTCTAAAACCGTTTGAATTATGTCTGTGGGTGAACCAGAACTCTTTCTGCAGCGAAATCCATGACAGGAACTGCGAAGGTCTGAAAACGAGGCTCTGTTCTCAGATCAGTTTAAAGCTCTGTATGTATCCTATGGGTCGACATGAACTGCACCCGCCTTCCCCTGGATGTCAGTAACCAATGAGAAGTGGAATGGAGTTTCTACGTAGTTCTCAGAGCTTATAAAAGGCCAAGGAACGAAGTGAGCTCTCTTTTCGTCGTTCGTCATTGCGCAAAGCAAGTCCTCAGGATGGCATTTTGGAATGCTCAGTTATCGGCCTTTGATATATCCGTCTGTAATTTAATTCGATATAGGTGTTAGAAACATCATAACGAAGTTATTTTAAACCGAGTTATATCAGTTTATGCGAGTATATTGCTATTTTCGGAATTTCCTTAGTATTGCGCTTTGAACTTTTGGGCATGTTGTGACCACATAGCTAATGTTAGCTAATGTTAGCTGCTAATTCCAAAGTTGAAGACGACGTTTTACAACCGAGCAACGATTCTTTTGGACAAAGGACAACTTGACCAAGATTCTGATGGAAGCTCGTCCAAAAGTAAGAGCTATTTATGATGTTATTCTGTATTTATGTGGAAAAATGTAAATGGATATGTCCGCCATTAATTGCAGTACTAGTCTGGCTGTAACGCACACTGTATGTCTAGTAACGTTAATTTTAAAAATCTAACTCAGCGGTTGCATTAATAACTAATGCATCTTTCATTTGCTGTCCAACCTGTATTTTTTWGTCAAGTTTACGATTATTTATTGATTAGATTAGGTGCCTTTCCAAGATGGCCCTGGCCAGAATGCATGAACTTTTGCTACTGATCACATTGTATAACAACGATTTGTGCTGCTAAATATGCACATTTTCGAACAAAACCTATATGCATTGTGTAATATGATGTTACAGGACTGTCATCTGATGAAGTATATCAAGGTTCGTCAAAAATGATATATCTTTTGCTGGATTGTTACGATCGCTAACCTGTGCTGCTGGTAAATTGCTTGTGTTTCTGGCTATTGTGCTAAGCTAATATAATGCTATATTGTGTTTTCGCTGTAAAACACTTAAAAAATCTGACATATTGGCTGGATTCACAAGATGTTGGGCTTTCATTTGCTGTACGCTGTGTATTTTTCAGAAATGTTTTAAGATGAGTAATTAGGTATTTGACGTTGGTCTCTGTAATTATTCTGGCAGCTTCGGCACTATTTCAGATTGCAGCTGCAATGTAGAACTGTGATTCATACCTGAAATATGCACATTTTTCTAAAAAAACATATGCTATACAATAAATATGTTATCAGACTGTCATCTTATGAAGTTGTTTCTTGGTTAGTGGCTATTTATATCTTTATTTGGTCGAATTAGTGATGGCTACTGATGGAGTAAAAAAGTGGTGGAGTAAAAAAAGTGGTGTCTTTTGCTAACGTGGTTAGCTAATAGATTTACATATTGTGTCTTCCCTGTAAAACATTTTAAAATTCAGAAATGATGGCTGGATTCACAAGATGTGTATCTTTCATCTGGTGTCTTGGACTTGTGATTTAATGATATTTAGATGCTAGTATTTACTTGTGACGCTATGCTAGGCTATGCTAGTCAGCTTTTTTACTGTGGGGGGTGCTCCCGGATCCGGGTTTGGGAGGAATTAGAGGTTAATGAGAATGATTTGGCACGTGTTTTTTTATATATTGTTGAACATAGTATACACTACTGGCATATCAATGTCCCAGAGTGGGATCTCTGCTACTTTTAGAGTTATGATCCAATTTGTAAGCCTTACCAACAGAGTGAATGTGAAAATGAATTCAAAATGGTCACCCTCTGTGGATAATTTGCAGGATGTGCAGTTACAATTAAAATAAGGGCTGTGATTGGTTACATTGCCTACTATGGCAATTTCTCTGTATAAAATGAGCCATAAGTTTAAAACTAGCAGAGATCCCACTCTCAAACTTTGATTTGACTGTACAGTATAATATGTTCAACAAAGTCAAATTTTACAAATACATTTTTTWATTTTTTTTCAATATGCATGTTTATATTTTTTTATATTCATAGATCATTGTAAGACATTTGTTATTGAAATCAAGGAAACAACTCATATTACAGAGCAAACGGTAAAGGCACCTATTTTGAATCCATTTTCACATTCACTCTGTTGGTAAGGCTTACAAATTGGATCATAACTCTAAAAGTAGCAGAAACACTTTGAGGTCTTAAATAATCTCTCAATTATGCTTTCAGATAGAAATTAATCAGGTTTCAGGTAAGACAAAACGCTGGTTGACTTGAACCGACAAGACGAACTGGCACAGACAGACAGAAAACACAAGCATACATCCCCAAGGGATAAGTGGGCGACACCTGGAGGGGGGTGGAGACAAGCACAAGGACCGGTTAAACGGACCAGGGAGTGACAAATGTCAAACATATGTCAACAATCCTTCCTCCAAAGAACCCTTCTATGGACCACATTTAGTGAAAATCCCCCAAAAGCGTGGTATTTCTATGTTCTAGTTTCCTGAGGAATCACCCAAAGGTTGTTCAAAAGAAGTCCAAATCAATTCCTTCAGTCTAGAAGGCCAATGGGTTATGCCAAGCCTGCCAGGCTGCCATCGTGGCTAATGTGCACTGCATGATATTCTAATCAGCTCATAAACCACCAAATGTGGAGCTGTAATCGACTGAGACAACTCTGAAATCACATGAAGTATTTTCTCTAAAGCATTGCCGTATGCTATCCAAGCAGAAAGACCTTGGGTGTAATCTCCAATACATTATACATTCACTCCACTATACCACACATCGAAAATCCACACCACACGCGGAGTGACATCAACTCCATTAAAACAGTAGACGAATACAACCCCATCAGCATGTTACCCCGTGTTGGACAAACGAGGGGGAGCTGAGGCTTAGGAGTTCTTGGGGGGGTACCTTATTGATCAGCTAGTCTGGGTGGTGGCCTGGAGCACTTGATCTAGCCTGATGAGAGCGTCATTAACACAGAATTCCTGAAGATGCTGGTAACTTTGGTAAATTACCGGTTGGGTGGGTGGCTATCAGTAGTATCCCTATAATACATTGTACTAGAGTGCTAGAATGTTACTGTGGTGTTTTCAAATCGTATTACTGCCTTATATGCAGTGCTTATTTTCTTTGATTTATTTTCTCCCCCCCCCCGCCCTCTCGTTCTCTCTCTATCTTGTTTCGTTTAGACCCATCAAAACAGGATAAAAAGTTAATAGAGGGGAACCGTAGGGAGAAGAATGAGAAACAGTAGTCATGATTCCAGCCACATACAATGTTATGACATGACCAGAAAAGTCCATAGGAATGCTTTGTGAATGTTCTGAGCCTTATGGAGGACAAACTAATCACTCATGGAAAGCTCACAGAAGCCCTCAGCGCAGTCAAGTCATTGTCACACTAAAATCAAACCATGTGTACCCAAGCAGTATATCACTGCCACCAGAGCCTGTCAAATATTCTGGTCCACAGCAGCCATCCCTCCCTACTGAAACAACACTGCCGCTGCCACTACTGGTACATGTTCAATCACAATGCAATATCAGAAGTGAGATGGGGTTGGGGAAACAGAGAACGGGTTTTTCTTCTGCCTGCTGTTTTGATGACACAGTTTGTTTGAGTTTATCCTGCCTTTGACATATTGTTTTTCAAGCTTTCAGTCACTTTGCTAAACCATTTAGTCCCTACTATAACTCAAACTCTAGTCTAAACCATAAACTTGTATTCAACGCTTGAGTCGTTTTACTTCGTATCTTTTGTAGTYTGGCTTTTGAAGTCATAACACCTTACAGTGTCTTACAGCTCCTCCTGTAAATGATTGGTTACGGTAATGAGCGTGTGACGTTACAGCAGTGACACTGTACTCTACACTTTATTAGTGTTTAGGTGGAGGCCGTATGCGTACCCCTGTAATCCCCAACCGGCTTCATCGGGCTCATGTTTATTCATCTGCGCATCGCTGTGGCAAGGTCACCCAGGCAGAACTAAGGTGATTATCAGAGAAAGGAGGAGGAAGGGAGAGCGAGAGAGAGAGAGAGAGAGGGAGGAAGAGAGAGAGTGAGCAGTGTTTTGGTTTTAACAGTGTTGAGCTCCAGATAAAGGGGTCCCTCTGGTGCTTCTCAGCAGCACAGGCGGTGGAGGAGGTGTCAACATGGCCAGAGACGAGGGTCCACTGTGGGGATTGGAGCAGGGTAAACAGGGCCTCTAGTCTGGTGACCTTGGACAATGAGTAAGCGAAGAGGATGGGGAGTGAGATAATGAAAGTACAGGTTCAAGTGCTCGGTGGAGGGTGCTACACCTCTCACCATGCAGTCGTGATGAATATGGTGCATCCAGGGCTGTTCTTTTCCTCTCTTTGAGTTCAGTGAAATTACCTCTGTACTATAATCTACCCCAAGCCACTTCTCTGTCTGTGTCGGTCCTCTGATAACAAATAGAAGTGTCTGAATAATACAACAAGAGAGCGATGGCATAATACTATTAGTAGTGAACTGAAGACGTAAACACACCTGGCTATTGAACTTGCACAAACGCTCAAATAGTCAACCATACAGGAAGGAAACTCAATGGCATGCTAAGAAACTAGCCCCAACCAGGACAGACAGAGGTAGTTAACAATGCCCTTCAACACGTGTCCTTTTCCCAAGACGCCCATTCCTTTGTGCTCTTTTTATGGGTAATTGACCCATCAATGTCTCTTTAATGTAGTCCTTCTGCTGTAGTAAGCACTGCACAGGACTCCCATTGGATTCCCATGATTGCTGATTCTTCATGATGTAGTCTAAGACCTTCACGTGTCCTCCAGGACCAATGTATGGACTCTAAAGCGGCGTATTGGTACCGTGTATTCATTATCGACAAGTACTGCCTTTATAAATGCGTTGGCCATTTCAGCGAGGCCACTCTACGCACAAACATGAATTTATCCGGACGAGTAAGTCTCCAATTGATGATCCCCTCTCTCTCGCTCTCACACACACACATCCTTAACAGCTTAACCCTTTGAAACTGCCAGGTGAATCCCGACACAGTGGAGACAATACTCTTCCACTGAGAACGGCGCACACAAAAAATGTAACTTCACTCATTCTGGCATGAAAAAAGAAAGAAAAGACCCTGAGCACTTGAAGCTGTCAGGTAAATCCCCATAAGCCAGGAGCACAACAAAGTTGATATAGGAAATAAGACGGATAAAAAGAAGATCAACTATTCAGGTTCCTTTGAAAATTCCCTCCTCTCTGAAAAGCCGGGTCTCAGTGCACCGTCGAGGTGCTCCAGCTTTACTATTCCAGGGAGATTTAGCACAGAGAGAAAAACACCAAGGGGCTTCTCTCGGGTTGTGTGTTATTCAAAATGTGCCCCAGGCAAGGTTAAATTAAAACCTGCCTTCCATCGCTAATTCTTCTTTGGCACCTATGGAACACTTTTCAATGTCGGATGTTTAGCATCCAAATAACGAGGCTAAACTGTTCCGCCGAGTTAGACTACAGTTTGAATGACGTATTGTTAAAATGTATGGCGTTATGTTATAGTGATTGTTGGAAGCCACACTAGTCGACAACATTTATATATAATTTGCAGTCATGCCTTCAAGCTATTAGCTCTGTTACAATTAAGCTATTTTCACTTAAACACAGGATGTCTAGTTTTTGCATCTGGCAAAAAGTTGTGTTCTACATAATGATTAAACCCTTCCCCGAAACTGCTGAGACCGTCTTTCAGTCCATGAATGAAACGCAGCTTCCTTCCTGCTAGTGAAAGCTGAATGTGAGGATGATTGACAAGCCCATTGAGGGTAGGACTGACAACCCATTCTCCTGGGTTCCAGAAGGGAGGCACGTTAATCGCTCCTCCGGTACCCCGATACGTGTTCTCTCTTCCGAGAAGTCTTCAGGATTAGAGGAAATTCATTTCTGACACGATTAACACTGTCAAATTACCAGCCTCAGACACAATTACTGTATTACTGCGTCTATCTGATCCGGTGAAGGGTACTCCTCTTGGCGGTGATGTGATGTTATGAAGAGTACCATCATCCAGGCTCACTCACTCACCCAGCAGACTAAAGAGGAGACGTTCATTAGATGTGTTCGGTTTAAAGGAACATTTCCCCCTGTGTGCGCACATTGTCTTATCTGATCACGCACCAGTTCCTCATAAACTATTACCACATCACCTTGAGCGCCTACACAGTACGTGATTATCGTTGCATTGTGTGGGACTGACTTTGACGTCACGAAGCTGATCCTGAATCATGTAACGTTAGAGTACACATAAGATCACTATAAACATTGCTGTGATTGCGCAACCTGTACACATACATTGTACAATGCAACTATTATCGAAGTAATTATCACTGAATTGTTTTTAACAGGTTAGAGCTGGGAATGATTTAAAGGTATGCTTGAGCAAAATGTTTTTATTACATAGGGCAGTTTATTGAGCATGTAAATGTGTTACTGTAGGTGTAGATATGCATTACTATAGACTTCTACACTCACTAAAACAGCATTTTTTGACATTTATAACAATAATTTGCTGTTCCAACATTCAAAGCTGTAAATGTGTATTAGCTACACTTTGTTAAAAACACACTATTTACAATAATAGTAATACACAAAGGTAGTATATTTGGCATACTTACAACAATCTCATCATTATATAATTTACAATTTCTCAAGTACTGATTAATGTGAATATTTGATCCAGAAAATTCACAACAAATTAAAAAGGAAATGAAACATACAAAAGTGAAACATACAAACCATACCCAAGTTAATTCTGAAAACCGTTGTGCTGAATTAAGTGATCAATATTTACGCAATTTTTAAAAACTTCTATTACAAAAACAGTGTCGTCTTCTCTTCATAAAACACTGACAGGAAACCACCTGACGTGGCGACTGCCTAGATGCCGTAGAACAGGAGAAGAGGACCCGATACCAGTACACTCTGTCCACCGCGTATGTCAAACAGAGACAACACCTCTAACTCACTCGGCGGCACTGTACAAGCGTGACCGTACAATGATTAGTTGAAAAATGCTTTTCTAAAAAGACTCTCAAATAGAAGCGCAGCACTCGTTGTGTGTACGAGCTGCCGGCAGTTACTGGGCGGCAGATAGCGGGCATCTTTTCTACCATACATACTGCACTTCAAATGCCCATTGTGGTCGGGGGTTAACATTTTGAGAGTTGGAGTCCTTGGTAACCACTGCTAACGTAGATTCAATTTGTGCTAATATCATATCACCATTCCTTACTTTAACAGTTGCCATTCTTACACCCCCACAATGACTTTTCATCTAAATAACTGGATTTGTCTRCAAGTCTGTTGTTTTGTTTGCATTGTGGGCTAGTACAAACTCAGCTTGTCTAGTCAATGGAGTGTTTCCAGTTTCCAGGTTCAGGATTCTAGTTTGTCGTTACAGCATACACACAGTACATCTTCCTTTGGCACAATACTTGGTAAACCCCACAAGATCCACCGCCACATACATACTACACTCCATGCAGGAGGGTTAGGGTGTGTCCACATCTCTGGCCCCTCTGACAGCAATGGCCTCCAATTCATTAGAACGGCAAACAATTTACTAGAGCTACAGCCTTCAATTTAGTGGCACATGTCAGATCCAAGAACAATGGATTCTTGGAAACATGTGCGTTGTGGTCTAAGAAAGTGGATTTCAACGGCGGAAGGAGCTCTTTATGTCTTAGAATAGAGCTTGGAGAAAGGTCAAGAGATTTGAGTGATTCAATATCACGAAAGGGGTGGATTTCTGAGTAACTTGTTACGACTACAATTCTCCATTCCTATGGGAAAGGTATGTTCCATTACTGACCAAGAATAAAAACGAGGCATCGATTTTAGCTATACAGCACTTTTCAAATGGTCATGGCAATGAAAAAAATGATCAAATTTTTGCTTCCTGTTCCGGTACCATTTTGGATGTATGTGAACTCGCCCTCAGCTACTACCATAAACTGAAATGCATATGCATGAGACCTCTAGCACCTTTTAGCTATATAGAAAAGTACAGTGTACTTCAAAAACGTGCAAGACTCATGGATAAAAGACTCTGTTTCCAATACTTAAGGCAAAACACTTCTTATATATAACCAATATATACATATATTGGGACTATTACATCTATCAAAAGATCGACACCTACGTTCGTTGTCTTCATTTTTCTTCTGATAAACGCAGCAATTTACCGTGTGGAACCTACTGTACTGGAGCTAAAAGTGCGGWATGACAAAGTCAGTCAATGCAAAGCCCTTTCGAAAAAAGATCTTCACAACGAGACAGACTCMTGAGTCTGTCTTGGGCAGAGCCTGGGATTACCAAACTGAAGAGAAGACAGTGTAAAAAGTGCAAAACTCGCCAGTGGTGTCACCCACCAACCCACTAGGGTTGTCGGTCCTCACCCAGCCTATAGCTGGGAGACCTTCCTGGGGAGAGGTCTGGGTCTGGGGACATGGGGCACCCCGTCGGCCCTGCGAGGGTCCGATGTTGGGACCAGCTTCATGCTGCTAGTGCGTAGCTGGTGGGGCTTGGGGGGCAGGGCCGGGGGGTCCACACTGGGAGGGATGGAGAGACTGTGGGGCAGGGGAACCGGCCGACGYGGGTTGGAGCGCTCGTACACGCTGTAGGGCGGCGGCGTCTTGTTCTCGCGGCGGATGAGCTCGTCCGAGCCCGAYGAGACCGAGTTGGGCATGGTGGGCCCCTGGTGGGCGGGGTGGTCTCCAGTGGTTGCCTCGGTGCCCGACGCCTCGGACACACTGCAGCGACTCATGGAGGAGATGCCGCTGCTGTAGCTACCGGAGAGGACGGGCGAGTTGGACACCAGTCCAGCCGACTGGGACTCAGTGGGTGAGGGCGTGAAGGGCGGCAATGAACTCTATGGAGAGACAGAAACAGAGAGACAATCAGAAACACAACAGAAACAGAGAAGCAATCAGAGGACCAAACAGAAATGGAGAACTTATCAGAGAACCAATCAGAAACGGAGAACTAACCACAACCAATCGCTCAAACAGAAAAAGAACCAATCTCCTTAAGACTGCACATGTGTGCTTCACAGCCTAATGAGGTATAGCAAAAAGGAACAATAAAGCCTATGAAGCACAAGAATAAAGACACCAGCTTTTTCCACCTCATCATACGTCAGTGTGCATTGGGACGGAGAAATACAATATCCGGCAGTTTCAGCGTGAGGAATCCAATACGTTGTCAAAACGTTTTCTGAGAAATTACACGGAAATACTGTTATATCTTGTTACTCTTAATTGGATTTAGTTGGAGTGGACAATTGATCTGTTCTTTTTTTGCTACAGTTTGTCATGCTGAGACGCAGCAAATTCACGCTTCTGTCTGACAATTCGAAATATTCATGTAACTTCTCTCAACAAGACTGAAGCTAAATGCTCGTTGATATGTTAATATTCCCCACATATCTCAAAGGCCCAGAGCGCTGAGCTGCCCCTCGCAGCACAATCAAAGACCCCACAGCAGACTCCATATCACACAGCCACACACACACACACACACACACACACACACACACACCACACACCCCACACACACACACACCACACACACACACACACACAACACACCACACACCACACACACACACACACACACACACACACACACACAACACACACCACACACACACACACACACACACACACACACATAAAAGAAGACTTCTGAATGCAGGTTTGTAAAAGCCTGTTAAATGTCACTCCTAAACTGCCTTGCACACTGCAGGCTGGTGCTCGATAAAAATTGCTCATTAGCAGAGTTATCTGACAGGCGAAAGCCAATGTGGAAGAGAACATGAAGACGACAGAGAGGGGAAGATAATTCAATTGTGGTTCAATACTGCCTGACAACCAACAGAGAAACCATACAGCACACAGACGTTCAAAGCACTGTCAGAACACTCAACAGCATGATTAGGAGAATGCACAGGCCACACCTCGACCACACAGCTGTTAGTCAGGCACACACCTCGACACACACAGTTGTTCTCGTCAGGCACACACCCTCGACACACCACAGGTGTTCATCTCAGCACACACACAGGTGTTCAGTCAGGCACACACCTACCGACACACACAGGTGTTCAGTCAGGCACACAACCTCAGCACACACACCAGGTGTTCAGTCAGGCACACACCTCGACACACACAGGTGTTCAGTCAGGCACACACCCTCGACACACACAGGTGTTCATTCAGGCACACACCCTCGACCCACAAGGTGTTCGTCAGCCACACACCCTCGACACACACAGGTATTCATCAGGCACACACCCTCGACACACACAGGTGTTCAGTCAGGCACACACCTCTGACCCACACAGGTATTCAGTCAGGCACACACCCTCGACACACACAGGTATTCAGTCAGGGCACACAACCTACTGACCACACAGGCTATTCTCAGTCAGGCACACACCCTCGACACACGCAGGTATTCAGTCAGGCACACACCCTCGACACACACAGGTATTCAGTCAGGCACACACCCTCGACACACACAGGTATTCAGTCAGGCACACACCCACACGCGCATGTTTGATTCGCGCCTGTCTCAGTGGACTAATCCATTGAGGAGGCCACGGGAATGTCACAGTCCATCATCAAGACATGATACTGAAGTTGTATATGGTTATAGTATGTAAAAAATAAGGGTGCAACACTAACATACACTACCGTTCAAATGTTTGCGGTCACTTAGAAATGTCGTTGTTTTTTAAAGAAAAGCACATTTGTGTCCATTAAAATAACATAACATTTATCAGAAATATAGTGTAGACATTTGTAAATGATTATTGTAGCTGGAAACGGCAGATTTTTGATTGAATTTCTACATAGGCGTACAGGGGCCRATTATCAGCAACCATCACTCCTGTGTTCCAATGGCACGTTGTGTTAGCTAATACAAGTTTAACATTTTATAAGGCTAATTGATCATTAGAAAACCCTTTTGAAATGATGTTAGCACAGCTGAAAACTGTTGTTCTGATTAAAGAAGCAATAAAACTTGAGTATCTGTAGCATCAGCATTTCTGGGTTCGATTACAGGCTCAAAATGGCCAGAAACAAAGACTTTCTTCTGAAACTCGTCAGTCTATTCTTGTTCTGAGAAATGAAGGTAATTTCTATGTAAGAAATTGCCAAGAAACTGAAGATCTCGTACAACGCTGTGTACTACTCCCTTCACAGAACAGCGCAAACAGGCTCTAACCAGAATAGAAAGAGGAGTGGGAGGCCCCGGTGCACAACTGAGCAAGAGGACAAGTACATTAGAGTGTCTAGTTTGAGAAACAGACNGTCTAGTTTGAGAAACAGACGCCTCACAAGTCCTCAACTGGCAGCTTCATTAAATAGTACCCGCAAAACACCAGTCTCAACGTCAACAGTGAAGAGGAGACTCGGGATGCTGGCCTCCTAGGCAGCATGTTAAACTTGGATTAGCTAACACAACGTGCTGTTGGAACACAGGAGTGATGGTTGCTGATAATGGGCCTCTGTACACCTATGTAGATATTCCGTTAAAAATCCGCCGTTRCCAGCTACAATAGTCATTTACAACTTTAACAATATCTACACTGTKTTTCTGATCAATTTAATGTTATTGTAATGGACAAAAAATGTGCTATTCTTTCAAAAACAAGGACATTTCTAAGTGACCCCAAACTTTTGAACGGTAATGTATGTAATAATAATGTGCTTTCTCCTGCATTGGATACGGTTGCTGTCCGCGGTTCTGAAACTCAATCCAGTGAACCGTAGAATTGGCGCCTTTCCCTAGGTTGCTAGGTGCATAATAGAAAATTAACCAGCATAATGGGATTGAGAACAATGCGGCGGAGGCAGCAGCAGCCGCAGAGACGAGGAAACAGCCCTTGCCTTAGCCTAACTGTCTAAGATGTGAGGAGAGAAGGAAATCCCAACTTAATTAGGTCTATAATCAACAGCCTAACTGTTACATGTGCCTGGCTTTATAAATTATCCATATCTACAGAAATAAGACAGATATTGCTTCTCTTGCCTGTTTGAGTGTTTGTTTAATAGCCTGCTGATTCTGTGAGCACCAAGCCTCATTCAACGGCAAAATGTTGGAGAAAGCAATTTCATAGATTCGCTATTCTTTGCTATGCTGTAATAAAGGCTTTACATTTTGTTTTTTTATTAGAACAGACTAGWATTACTTATAAAATATTCAGTGTTGTTTACACTGTTCCAAACAGGCAGAACATTTATATTGTAATCTAACAGCACCGGGTTGTCACAGGTAATATGCACGCAGCTCTCATTCCTGTATCTTCCTTTTTCTTGATCCCCTTCTTATTGTAATTATTACAATTATTATTATGATCATCATTATAATAATAAGTAATGTCGTTATCATTAGTAGGCTTGGTGTAGCAGCCTTGTATAACCACCATCGAGCTGTAGGCCTAAGAGCATGTCCTGCTTAGTCTTAATACCATAACTTACTTAGGCCTATATTTCAATATCTAGGCTACTGTGAATCAATCAATCCTTCATTCGTTCATGCCGTCACACAGCAGACGAGACATTCATGCTTTGAAAAGCAATCAAGCATTTTAGTTTTAAAATGAAAAAAATGAAAAAACAAATGGAGCTGTGAATAATCAGCCAAAACAATAAATAAACCGCAATTCACGAACGCTTTTAGTCTGCTGTAATAAAGGCTTTATATATATATATATTTATTTATTTTTTCTCATTAGAACAGACTCTGGTGTTGTTTACCGTGTTCCAAATTGTCAGAAAAAATAACATTGTAATCTAACAGCAACTGTTTGGCACATCATACTCACGCAACACTTGCTCCATTTTTCTTGAGCTCCAGTAGTTTCCACAACTAAGTCAAATGTCTTCCACAGATCTGACCTCCCCTTTCCCTCCTGAACAACCAGTAAACATTTGCCCAATTCGAGTTTCTTTTTCACGTCTTCGCTATCCATTTTGCCGTCACGTACTGTGTTCGGAGTTTGTTATAACCAATTTGTTGATGTGATTATGATAGGCTATAGGTATGGGCCTTGGTCGCATGCATGTGACGGTCACATGTTTCACTAAATAGAGCAAGGGTTGAGGGAATAGGGAATGTTCTTCCTAAACAAATGAGTGATAACAGAACTTTTCAGTCAGAAACAAGTAAGAAACTAAATGGCTGACATGATGTTGCAGCTTCAGGGCGGACAGCTCAATAAACACTTGCTGTGCTGTGGTGCCTTTTCACTGCAGTAGGGAGGAGAGCGAGACAACATGCACCAGTCACACAGGCACTCGCATTTTGTTTTTTAACACAGTACGACCATCGGGCTCTTTCTTAAGTCATTTGTGTGTCTTAATTATTTAATCAAACAGTGTGCTTGAAGCATCAGACAAGCTCAGTGCAGATGTAGTTAATTGTATTCAAACACATAGGGTGTGTCCGTCTATATATGTAAAAATAAGTTTCAACATTTCGACCAATCGATTGGTGGAAAGAAGACYACTCTTGGTTGACCAAGATGTTTTTTAGTCGGGGACAGCCCTAACATACACTATATATACATAAGCATGTGGACGCCCCTTCAAACGAGTGTATCCAGCTATTTCAGCCACARTTGTTGCTGACAGATATACAACATTTAGCAGACAGCCATGCAAACTCCATAGACAAACATTGGCAAAAGAATGGCCTTAGTGAAGAGCTCAGTGACTTTCAACGTCGCACCGTCACAGGATGCCACCTTTCCAACAAGTCAGTTTGTAAAATGTCTGCCATGCCAGAGTTGGCCCGGTCAACTGTAAGTGCTGTTATTGTGGTGGAAACATCTAGGACCAACAACGGATCAGCTGTGAAGTGGGTAGGCCACACAAGCTTACAGAACGGGACCGCCGAGTACAAATCGTCTGTCCTCGGTTGCAACCCTCATCACCAAGTTCCAAACTGCGTCTGGAAGAAACGTCAGCCAAATAACTTTCCGTCGGGAGCTTCAAATAATGGGTTTCCATGGCTGAGCAGCATGCACAATGCCAAGCGTCGGTTGGAGTGGTGTAAAGCTCGCCGCTAGTGGACTGGAGTGATCAATCACGCTTCACCATCTGTCAGTCCAACGAATCTGGGTTTGGCAGATGCCAGGAGAAAGCTGATCACGTAGTGTACATACATACAGTTGAAGTCGGAAGTTTAGGTTGGAGTCATTAAAACTGTTTTTTCAACCACTCCACAAATTTCTTGTTAATTAACAAACTATAGTTTTGGCAAGTCGGTTAGGACATCTACTTTGTGCATGACACAAGTCATTTCTCCAGCAATTGTTTACAGACAGATTYTTTCACTTATAATTCATTGTATTCCAATTCCAATGGGTCAGAAGTTCACATACACATASACATTCTTTAAACAGCTTGGAAAATTCTAGAAAATTATGTCATGGCTTTAGAAGCTTCTGATAGGCTAATTGACATCATTTGAGTCAATTGGAGGTGTACCTGTGGATGTCTTTCAAGGCCTACCTTCAAACTCAGTGCCTCTTTGCTTGACATCATGGGAAAATCAAAAGAAATCAGCCAAGACCTCAGAAAAAAAATGGTAGACCTCCACAAGTCTGGCTCATCCTTGGGAGCAATTTCCAAACGTCTGAAGGTACCACGCTCATCTGTACAAACAATAGCACGCAAGTATAAACACCATAGGACCACGCAGCCGTCATACCGCTCAGGAAGGAGACGCGTTCTGTCTCCTAGATATGAACGTCCTTTGGTGCGAAAAGTGCAAATCAATAACAGAACAACAGCAAAGGACCTTGTGAAGATGCTGGAGGAAACAGGTACGAAAGTATCTATATCCACAGTAAAACGAGTCCAATATTGACATAACCTGAAAGGCTGCTCAGGAAGGAAGAAGCCACTGCTCCAAAACCGCCATAAAAAAGCCAGACAACGGTTTGCAACTGCACATGGGGACAACAATCGTACTTTTTGGAGAAATGTCCTCTGGTCTGATGAACCAAAAATAGAACTGTTTAGCTATAATGACCATCGTTATGTTTTGGAGGAGAAAGGGGAGCCTTGCAAGCCGAAGAACACCATCCCAACCGTGAAGCACGGGGGTGGCAGCATCATGTTGTGGTGGTGCTTTGCTGCAGGAGGGCCTGGTGCACTTCACAAAATAGATGGCTTCATGAGGATGGAAAATTATGTGGATATATTGAAGCAACATCTCAAGACATCAGTCAGGAAGTTAAAGCTTGGTTGCAAATGGGTCATCCAAATGGACAATGACCCCAGCATACTTCCAAAGTTTTGGCAAAATGGCTTAAGGACAACAAAGTCAAAGTATATGAGTGGCCATCACAAAGCCCTGACCTCAATCCTATAGAAGATTTGTGGGCAGAACTGAAAATGCGTGTGCGACAAACCTGACTCAGTTACACCAGCTCTGGCAGGAGGAATGGGCCAAAATTCACCCAACTTATTGTGGGAAGCTTGTGGAAGGCTACCCGAAACGTTTGACCCAAGTTAAACTATTTAAAGGCAATGCTACCAAATACTAATRGAGTGTATGTAAACTTCTGACCCACTGGGAATGTGATGAAAGAAATAAAAGCTGAAATGAATCATTCTCTCTACTATTATTCTGACATTTCACATTCTTAAAATAAAGTAGTGATCCTAACTGACCTAAGACAGGGAATTTTTACTAGGATTAAATGTCAGGAATTGTGAAAAACTGAGTTTAAATGTATTTGCCTAAGGTGTATATAAACTTCCAACTTCAACTGTACATACACAGCTCCCTTGGCCTCAACCCTCAAAAGGATATATTCACCAGCAGCTAGCCAACAACCCATAAAAYATTATAGGAAAGGTACAGGGCAGTTGTTTAATAAAATATGGAGACAACTACAAATACTTGTAGTTGTACCAGGTTCAGGGATATATAATGAAGAGGRTCTTCCTCTTGGTATATGAGAGGGGGAGCCATAGGGTTGTTATGGTGTTAAGAATGAATACAAATTCAGGAGAGAGGACCAGACTTGAATGGAACACTTTAACCTGTTGCCTTGACCGCAGCTCCCTAGCAACTCAACAAGCATCAGCTGCTGCTACTCATTGCTAATCAGACCCCTCTCTGTTCCGCAGTGCATGTCGTGTGGTGTTACTAGCCTTTTGAAGTCTTGCATTGCTCCTTCTCTACCGTCTATCTAGTATCTTTTAGGTTCRTCCAAGGATCTCATAGGAGTGATTGCCATCACCACAGCAGCCGGACTATCAAGAACTGGCGATGATGTTTTGAGACTCAAAGCCAAACCCTACAGAGTCCACTCCCTGGATCCTTCATCTGCAGCCATTGGCTTCATCCGGTCCATTCTCATTCCCCTCCTGAATCCTCATTCTAACATCCGTTCCACTTCCTCAATAAATATGTTTAACCCATTTTAATGCCTCYTACTTATACTGAGAGAACTCCTTCAGGGCCCTGGACTCAGCTCAGTTCTGTTTAGCTGTGCTGGCCTTTGTTCTGCCAACCTGGATCAGTGTCATCTGTCACAGCCCAGTAACCACAGACTCACAGATGGACACATGCATGCACAAATACATACACCACGTACCACATGCAAGCATGCATGTATGTACGCAAACCCGCACACATTCAGACAAGCATGCACGCAAACAGGATCAAATGAGTCATCTACTGCTGGAATGAAGGACTCGGGGTTCTGATCCCATGCTGTCCTCCTGACCCTATTTGTAGTGCACGGTACACTCAGATCAGTAGCATCAGAAAAACACTAGAGGACACAAATGCAATCACACACACAACAACACCAACCTTTTGTGGAGATCTGGACGTTGGGAGAGGGGACTGCGACCTCATAGTCTTGGCTGAAGAGCCTGTTGACAGTCAACCAGAGAGAAACAGAGAAAGAAAGAAAAGAGGGAACGTTTAACTCCTGCCACCATTTTGTACCAGTCGACTTGATGACACTGGAGTGAGTCCTCCACAGCTGAGGACTTCAGTAGGTTTGGGCATCTATGAATCAAATAATCGCACAGCCGCGGGTCCTTAGCCAGCACTAAGCTGTTTATACATCCAACAGCTGCTCTTTGGAGGGCAAAACACTCAATTCAACGCAACAACAGGGGGAAAAGTCAGCTCTAGTGAGTCACAAAATAAATATATAACTAAAAAAATATAATAGCATAAGTCTAAGTTTACTGGAAGTGTCAGGCTCAGGGCTTGAAAAGTGGGAGTTTGGGAGTTATGTGCACTGCATGTGTGTATGTTTGTGTGTGTATGTGTGCGCTGTTTGTGTATGTGTGTGTATGTTTGTGTGTGCTGTGTGTGTGTGTGTTTGTATGTGTGCACTGCATGTGTGTGTTTGCGTGTGTGTAGGCTTGCTGTTTGGGGATTTAATGAACCCCTGAAGCACCATAGAGATTAAAGTGGATGGAGATGGTATGAGAAGGCTCATCTATACAATCTTATAGTATAGTTGAGTCTAACTGGTTATAGTTATTATATATAGTTTGGATTATAGAGTAGCAGGCGGTATAGCAGAGGAAAAATATGCCCTCTAGACTGGTTGTCCCCTCAGATAAAAGACGGCTTTATGACGTGAGCTTGACCAATTCATTTGTCTATAGGAACTCTTCTGCAATCATCATCAAAGTCAATCATATAGATTGTTTTATGATTTTCCTCCTGTACCAAAGCTGGTCAGATAGTTAATTATTGTTCATAATTTTAAAAAATAAAGTTGATTTTTTTTTTTATTTAACCTTTATTTAACTAGGCAAGTCAGTTAAGAAAAAAAATTATATTATTTACAATAAGTAGAAGGAATAAATAGCTTGGGTACTGGACTATGTGTGTACTCAACAGTGCTAGATGGTTGCCTTTGGCAGGATAATAACAAGTTGGCTAGAGCAGAAACAAACAGGCACCCAGGCTAGAATACAGACCATTATTACACAGTATGTATACATCATGTGAAGGAGAAGTTATTTATAGAAGCAAACCAGGAGGAACAGAAGAGAGCAGCTGAGTTTATAGCAGAGAGTTGACAGCGTAACAACGAGCCTTGTAAGAGAGCAGGTGGAAGCACCAGGTGTCAAAATATGGGGGAAAGGATTAGTGCCATTCCTCATTGGTCGAGTGTTCTGATTGGTTTACCTGAGTATGGTGGCCTAGGAGGTACAGGGGGACAGAGCAACTTTCCCACAGTGTCAGAGAACTGTGTGTTGTTGACTTCTTTTACACTGTCTAGACTCCGGCTACTGAAGGTGGTTCTCACTATGTTGGTGTACAAACATATAGACAGACATGCATCAATCACTGCTCATTGGGTTACAACACGACACAACATATCACAGCACATCAGACGATGTAGACTAGAATCTAGATCTGTATTCGAATGTAATCATAGTGAATAACAGGACATTTGATTACAGAGGTAGGGATTCGTGTCTGTTGTTGTAACTGATGATTTATGACAGAGTTACTACATTTCAAGATCTTCTTAGCCTAAATATAAAGCATGGTCGGGTGGAGATTTGACAGACTGCACCTTTAAATTTGTGGGGGTGGCAGATAGCCTAGCAGTTAAGAGCGTTGGGCCAGTAACCCGAAAGGTCGCTAGTTTTGAATTCCCGAGCCGACAAGGTGAAAAATCTATGAATGTGCCCTTGAGCAAGGCACTTCATCCTAATTTCTCCACGATCGCCGTTGAATGGCAGACCTTGGGTGTGACTCCGCTCTCCGAGGGTGTCTCAGAGAGGGTGTCTCAGAGGGGGTGTCTCAGAGAGGGTGTCTCAGAGGGGGTGTCTCAGAGGGGGTGTCTCAGAGGGGGTGTGATATGCAAAAAACACCTTTCCAATTAATACACACTTACATATGTGTGAAATAGGACAAATACAAATGATGAATGATTATTATTAACAATCACCCACACGTCAATCTTCTTATGTACTGAATATCATGCAACTGACAAGTTTTCGTTTATCCTAAACCCTCGCTGTGCTGTTTAGAATGCAGTGAGAGAAATCACACTGTAAATAACACTTCCCTGTTCTCTCCTGTTAATACGAAGGTGCTCTTCCTGTGTTAGGTTCATTCTTCCACAAACTGGTGTAAAAGAGCAGGTTTGCGCATTTCCACTTGAGCTGAGTGAAGACACCTTAAAGTGGCACACCACTGGGCTTGTGAATCGACGTGATTTGTTTTACAGGTATATTCATTTTCCACATATTTTTATATATTTTCTATAAAATTACTGAGTTAATTTTCTAACCTTCAGTGAAGTTCACAGAAAGCAATCAAACAGCTGAGCTTTTTTTAATTACACAAGGGCCCTTCCAAACTAGATTTGAAATGCCGCCCCACTGGAATATGTAAAAATATAAAGCGCTTATATAACATACAAAATATACAAAACAGGCATCTGTGGATAGAAAACTGACACACATATGCATTTATACATATGTATAAACTTCCGAAAAGGCATTTCCCATCAACCCTTGGGGAATAAACGTGTTTTCACGCGTTCTGATATTAATAAATAAAAAGCATCAATTTAATGTGTGTGTGTGTGTCCCAAATGGAACCCGATTCCCTATAAAGTGCACTACTTTCGACCAGAGCCCCATGGGCCTTGGTCAAAAGTAGGGCACTATATAAGGAATAGGGTGCCATTTGGGATTCGTCGCATGTCTGCTGTTGACTGTGAATACTGATGGAGCTGAGAAGGAATAGACCTCATGGGGAGAGGCTGTCATTGAAGCAGATGTCTCCTCTCCAGACAAAGTCTGTCACACTCTCACCGGTCAGTCTGTCAACTATACCGGTCAGTCTGTCAACTACACTCATGTCCGGACAGATGACCACAGCTATGATCTCTTTGACTGACTGAAGGATGAGAAGAGACTGTTTAGCAGTGTCTTGGTACGACACATAGCCAAGGATACTTTGGTGATGTAATGATTTTGGGCTTATATACTCATGTACCGGAAAGAGAGATGGAGACAATGACTGAGAAGACATACAAGACAATGAGACATGTTTTACCTTTGTCTGGTGCAGAAAGGTTAGGATCACTTCGGGGTAGTGTGGTGTCACCTATTTGATGAGGGGTCGCCCTCTAGAAAAAGCAAACAAGACAGGACAATACTGAAGCAACAAAATCCATAAAGGAGAGTAAGATATTTTGACTTATGTGGAGTTCAGGTTTACAGTCTTAACTTAGAGAAATCCATACTATGAGTGACATTTCATGCTTGCTGAAGAGCTCTTTTGGTTCAGACTGCAGAGATCTTAATTAAGGTATTATAACTGTACTCGTCTGAGTACTGATTTGTTCATGTGAGTTCACCTGTGCAGGGTCTAGGGGATTGGGGTAGATGGCACTGACGGGTCTCTCCCTGGAAGAGAGGCAGGAGTTCTCTCTGGAATGCTTGTGTTTGTCCTGGAGCTGGGGAGAACCTGGAGGGAGAGGTGAAGAGAGAGGAGAGATTTAGATGTAGATTTTATTGGTGACAGCTAGTCTTCCTGGGGTCCAACACATAACGAAAAATACTTTAAAATGTACATACATTTAAAAACATTAACAAAGACATTACAGTCTTACACGCATACATACAGTACCAGTCAAAGGTTTGGACACACCTACTCATTCAAGGGTTTTTCTTAATTTTTACTATTTTTTACATTGTAGAATAATAGCGAAGACATCAAAACTATGGAATCATGTAGTAACCAAAAAAGTGTTAAACAAATCAAAATATATTTTAGATTTGAGATTCTTCAAAGTAGCCACCCTTTGCCTTGATGACAGCTTTGCACACTCTTGGAATTCTCTTAACCAGCTTCACCTGCAATGCTTTTCCAACAGTCTTGAAGGAGTTCCCACATGCTGAGCACTTGTTGGCTGCTTTTCCTTCACTCTGCGGTTCAACTCATCATGAACCATCTCAATTGGGTTGAGATCAGGTGATTGTGTAGGCCATGTCATCTGATGCAACACTTCATCACTCTCCTTCTTGGCTAAATAGCCCTTATACAGCCTGGAGGTGTGTTGTGTCATTGTCCTGTTGAAAAACAAATGATAGTCCCTCTAAGCGCAAACCAGGTGGGATAGTGTATCGCTGCAGAATGCTGTGGTAGCCATGCTGATTAAGTGTGCCTTGAATTCTCAATAAATCACAGACGATGTCCATTGCTCATGTTTCTTGGCCCAAGCAGGTCTCTTCTTATTATTGGTGTACTTTAGTAGTGGTTTCTTTGCAGCAATTTGACCATGAAGGCCTGATTCACATAGTTTCCTCTGAACAGTTGACGTTGAGATGTGTCTGTTACTTGAACTCTGCGAAGAATTTATTTGGGCTGCAATCTGAGGTTCAGTTAACTCTAATGAACTTATCCTCTGCAGCAGAGGCAACTCTGGGTCTTCCTTTCCTGTGGCGGTCCTCATGAGAGCAAATTTCTTCATAGCACTTGATGGTTTTTGCGACAGCACTTGAAGAAACTTTCAAAGTTCTTGACATTTTCCGCATTGACTGAACTTCATGTCTTAAAGTAATGATTGTTTCTCTTTGCTTATTTTAGCTGTTCTTGACATAATATGGACTTGGTATTTTACCAAATAGGGCTATCTTCTGTAGCCCTATTCTCACAACACAAATAATTGTCTCAAACGCATTAAGAAGGAAATAAATTCCACAAATTAACTTTTAACAAGGGACACCTGTTAATTGAAATGCATTCCAGGTGACTACCTCATGAAGCTGGTTGAGAGAATGCCAAGAGTGTGCAAAGCTGTCATCAAGGCAAAGCAAAGATTACAATAACTAACCCTTTCATCTGTGGTGTTAGCTAGCTAGCTATATTAGCTACTATGCTAGTTAGCTGGCTAGATAAACATGGTGCAAAGATATCAGATAGGAGCTAATGGCAGAGAGGAAGAGTGAGGCTCAACTCGGCGGAATATCTCCCTCCCTCCAGCTGGTAGCATTTTATTCAATGTTTTGCCCACCAAGCAAGGAAGCTTTTGTATGGAGGTCAAGTGTGGAATCTGGTCAACCAAAAAATGTATGGCTTATTTGCTACGTAATGTTTATTTGATCTAATAGATGTTCCGTAATGCTTAAGTTGTTACGAGTGTACTGATATAAGTAGGACACGTGACATCCTGGCAACTTTAAGGCTAGTAGCATAGCATCTCTCTCCATTGAATACACGTGGTTGTCATCAACCCTCATCGAATATTCAAAAGAAGATGACAATAATGAGATGTATCCACCAATCCAAAGAAAGGATAGGCAGGAGTTACAGCCCACCGTGCCGCTTTGTGGACAACGATTGTAAGGGCGGAGTGACATGTATCTTGTCAGTATATCCGTAATCTTTGCTAATAGCCAATGTAGCTAGCTAACGTTAGCTGGTTATCATTTTGAACATGTACCATTTTCTGCAACGAGCCATCTGACTTGCGGTGTAACGTTAGTTATTTACTGGTGTGCTAATTTGACCAGTGATAATCGTATCCGTAAACTGTCAGTTAATAGTTGGATTAGACGATTGTCGTAATAGGAAGTGTTTTAAAGGAAGGAAGTGTTTTAAAATGCCTAATGGGCAGACTTGAGTCAGACAGAACATGCATCATCGTTTCATATTTTTTCCTACCCTCACTCTCCTTGTTAGATATTATACACATTTATGGCTTGGTAGCAAATGACATCGCCATTGAGCTCGTTCTCATAGTATCAGTAAACAGCTCTAAGTGATATGAGCGACGGAGAGAGACGCAAGGAGATGTGAAAAGGAGGTGAGTTACAGCCTCGCTCTATCCAATCGTAGCAGTAGGATGAAGTCACAACACACATATGCTTTAACTAGGTTAACTAGATCAGATAGGGGAGAGGCGTTGTGTTATTTCTTTTATTGGCGAGAGAGAGACAGAGAGAGAGACAGAGAGAGGAAGAGGGGGGGGGGGGGGGGGAAAAGGGGGTAAAAAAATTGCGTACACAAAAAACACAAGTGCAAAAAGGTGGTCTTGTTAGACGAGCGAGACACACAAATAAACAAGCATAGAAGCTGGCAGTCAACAACCATCGTCAACAACCAACAACCAACAGCTCCCTGTTCCACATGCTCCACCCTGGCTGTTTCCATCTCACTAACCTCAGCACATAAAAGACCTGTCCTGCTGGGCTGGCTGTCAGATTGTGGTGGCGCCAGACACTCATTCCAGGGATAATGTGTACACAGACGACGCATGCACACGTGTGCACAGATACACACAAACACATTACAGGCAGTAATGATTACAGCGCATCACTGGCTGCCCATAGATCCTTTTCCATTACACATTATATGGCAATTAGCTTTAAAATGGACATCATATGGGAATGAGATGGCCATCTTACAGGCAGTTCAGTTTGCTGTACTTCTCGAAACACTTCATGGTCCCGACAGTGGCTTTATAGGGTGTCCTTCTGGTTGCACAGGCGCTGCCAAGGGGAGTGCATAGGCATCCAGAAATGTCTCCATATATTCTTATGTTTATGATCGGCGTCAGGCAGAAACACGTGAGAGTGTCTGAGCGAGGGGAGATAAGAAGCTGGAGGAGCGATTAGATAGTCACAATCCTCTAGAGAACCCCCTAGCCTGGCTGGCTGTGGTAGCAAGCGTCCTATAGGGCTCAGGAACATTCTCTGTGATTCACAGGCGTAATCAACAATGCACCCTCTCAAGATTTGTTGTGTATCCCCATTTCATCTCTCTGTCTTTCTCCCATCTATGCATTCATGCATACATTTTTCAATCATACAATACTTTGTTTTTTTACCAATCTAACGACATAACAACAAGATGGTAATCATTTTATTTCTCTCCTTCGTGCTATTTCTTTCTGTCTATTTTCATCTATTTTGTTGTTTGGTTTATTTGGATAGGGACAAGTGGAAACACAGTGACACATTGAACAATCGTCCTATGGGTGTTTCTATCTCACGCCCATTTTCAACAACCGTCCCTAGAATGGCTTTTATGGAAAACGAAAGGAAAGGAAAGCATGCATAATCAATTAAAAGGACATTGAATCACATATCAATACATTATCACAATTACATTCACAAAGCAAATGTCATATATTGTGGTGGCGTAATTTGGGGTATGAACCAAACCAACGTATGGCTTTGTCTGAGAAATGTAACTTGTGGAGTTTGGAGATCAGTACACTGTGATTAACTATGTCAAAGAACTTTTTCATGTCACGGAAGACTGCTCCGACCACGTTTCCCTCATCCAGTGATTTCTTGATGTCCTCCAGTAGGACGCCGTTTTCGGGTTTCAGTGAAGTATTTTGGTCTGAATACAGATTGTTCCCAGTGCAATTACTGATACTATTTCAGATATGGTATATATATATACAGTGGGGAGAACAAGTATTTGATACACTGCCGATTTTGCAGGTTTTCCTACTTACAAAGCATGTAGAGGTCTGTAATTTATCATGGTCACTTCAACTGAGAGACGCAAATCTAAAACAAAAATCCAGATAAATCACATTGTATAAGGTTTTTTAAGTAATTAATTTGCATTTTTATCATGACTATCTATATGTATTGATACCTAACCAGCTAAGAATTCCTGCTCTTCACAGAACCTTTATTTTTCTTGAGAAGCCCTCCTGTCTCACTCATTACCGTGTATTAACTGCACCTGGGTATTTTGAACTCGTTACCTGTATAAAGACACCTGTCCACACACTCAATCAAACAGACTCCAACCTCTCCACAATGCCTACCAGATAGAGCTGTGTAAGACATCGGTATAAAATGTATGTACTCCACAATTGGATGGCTACAGGAACATGCAAGCAGCTTGGTGAGAAGGCAACAACTGTTGCGGCCAATATATTAGAAATGAAGAAGTTCAAATGACGTCATCACCCTCGGTCTGGAGCTCCATGCAAATCTCACCTCTGGCATCAATGATCATGGAAGGTGAGATCAAGCCCAGAACTACACAGCAGAGGCTCTGGTCAATACTGAAGAAGGCTGAATCCACAGTCTCAAAGAAAACCATTAGTAAACACACTACGCCATCATGGATTAAAATCCTGCTCAGCGATGCAAGATCCCCCTGCTCAAGCCAGCGCATTCAGGCCCGTTCGAAGTTTCCAATGACCATCTGGATGATCCCAAAGAAGAGGATAAGAAGTAATGTCGTTGTCTGATGAACAAAAATAGACTTTTCTAAACTCCACTCGCCGTTAGGAAGAAGATATGAGTACAACCCAGAAACCCATCCCAACGTGAAGCATGAGGTGGAAACACATTCTTTGGATGCTTTTCTGCAAAGGTCAAACGAATGCACGCGTATTAGGAGAGAATGGATGGCCATGTTATCGCCAATCTTGGCCAACAACCTCCTTCCCTCAGTAAGAGCATTGAAGATGGTCGTGGCTGGGTCTTCCAGCATGACAACGAACGAAACACACAGCCAGGGCACACTAAGGAGTGGCTCCTAAGAAGCATCTCAAGGTCCTGAGTGGTCTAGCCGTCTCCCAGACCTGAACCCAATAGAAAATCTTTGGAGGGAGCTGAAAGTCCGTATTGCCCAGCGACAGCCCCGAAACCTGAAGGATCTGGGGAAGGTCATTTAATGGAGAGTGGCCAAAATCCCTGCTGCAGTGTGTGCAAACATGGTCAAGAACTACAGGAAACGTATGCTCTGTAATTGCCAAAACAAAGTTTCTATTCCAAATATTAAGTTCTGCTTTCTTATGTATCAAATACTTAATGTCATGCAATAAAATGCAAATTAATTATTTATAAATCACACAATTCGATTTTCTGTGATTTTATTTTTTAATTCCGTTCTCCACAGTTAAGTGTACCTATGATTAAAAAATACAACTTCTACATGCTTTGTAAGTAGGAAAACCTGCAAAATCGGCAGTGTATCAAATACTTGTTCTCCCCACTGTATATATATATGATATAGCAGTTTTTTTCTCTCTCTTTCTCTCTCTCTCTCTCTTTCTAGAGAGGTTATTTTCTCCCAATGTTTTTTCTTTCAAAGTCATATTTGTTTTCCTTTTTGCAGAAGAAAATTGCCTGTATGTCTGCAAAGTCCTCGCAGTGGAAAAGGAAATGCAGCTCTGTCTCGACCTCTCTTTGAGGGCAGAGTGTGCACAGCCTGTCCTCTCTGGGTAGCCAGATCCGCCTGTGACGGCCGGCCTCTATGGCCAGGTTGTGTTCATTGAGTCTGTAAATAGCCTGTGTTTTTCTCCGTCACGGTGGTCAGATAGTTTGCTACCAAGCACTGTGTTGAAGGCCAAAAAGCATTCAAGTGTGTTTTGGGTTATTGTGGAGTCTTTCCAATAGGTGATAGATTTTTATTTTTGTTCCTCATTGGGTTCACCCCCCCTTCCCCCTCACACTCTATTTCTCCTCTCTGCTAGTCTTACCTCTGGCGCTGGACGGAGCAGAACTGGTCACGTTGGGAGAGGCAGAATGATTGGAGCTGAGGCTTGAGGTAGATGGACTGGGCTGCAGGGACAAACAACTACATCAACAACATCACTGACAAGTTAAGAATTATAGACAGCCAGGATCGTGTGGGGGAGTGGAATTATCCAAATCTAGTTCAGATCAGTGACTTTCTCACGTGAGCTTTTGCGAACACACAAAAAAAAAGGGATTCACTCTGAAAAAGGGAGGTTGCGGGTAAATCCAATTGGAATTGTACCTGCATGTTGAAGACTTCATCAGAGCTCTCCGACTGCCCTGTGATGTTGCTCACTTCGTTGGAGGCCTGAGATGACAGCGATGACGACGAGTATCGGTTGACAGCCGGGTAAGTGAGGGGACTGATCACAAACATAACACACACATTGAGAGAGAGAAATAGAGAGAGAAAGAGAGAGAAATAAATAGAGAGAGAAAGAGAGAGAGAAAGAGAGAGAAATTAATAGAGAGAGAAAGAGAGAGAGAAAGAGAGAGAAATAAATAGAGAAAGAGAGAGAGAAAATAAGATCAGTTACTTTCAGAATGTGGTTGAGCATTCATCTGACATAATACCATATCATTCTGATAAAAAGGCACAATATTTGGGTTTCAGAAGAAAATCACAGCCAAATAATCTCTCCTTAAATCACAAGTAACTGTTTTAAATTAGCAAGCTGTCGATTTAAGAGGACAGTAAAAATTCAACGAGAGAAATGTCAGTGACAGATTGAGGTTGGGTGTGCGTGCGTGTGTGCTTGCACGTGTATGTGTGTGTGTGTGTGTGTGTGTGTGTGTGTGTGTGTGTGTGTGTGTGTGTGTGTGTGTGTGTATTTCACTCTGGGCTGTGTATGTCTATGCCTCATTACGCTCGTGAAGAGGTAGGATGGAGGTAGGATGTCACAGGTAGAGAATATCAGGGTCACTGAGCACACACACAGAAAGCTCACAGCAGGTGCCAGTCTGCCCACCTACGCCCATATGGTGCCATACCAGGAAGTGAGATAGAGAGGGGGGGGGGGAGTAGAGGATGTACAGACAGAAAGGGAAAAGAGAAGTGAAGATGGAGAGGAAAGAAAACAGTATGAGGAAGGGAGTGAAAAGAGAGAGGAAGAGGGGCAAAAGAGATAAAGCGAGACGAGGACAGTGTTTCTCACCTGCGTCTGGCCACCACGCGAGCGCCATCTGGGCTGATGATGTTGGGGACTGAGTTCCTGCATGAACTACGCGGGCTGCCGTTGGTAAAGTGCACGGGGCTAGCGCGCACATACGCTGGAAACTCCTGGGGTGGGGATTAGAGAGAAGGGCAAACGGAGGGGGAGAGAGAGAAAGAGAAGAGGGAGGGGAAACCTGTGATTAGCCTATTGTTTAGGCTAGCATGAGTTATGGCGGCACTAACGCAGGCTTGATGAAGGTCCATTTGAGGATTAGAGATTGGTGCTCCTGTAGAGTGGCCTTCACTAACCTGGATCCCCAGACTAGACTTCATCACATGAAACTGGTCCACCAGCTTCTTGTGTAGAGGTCTCATGTCCTGAGGAACAAACTTCTCGTGGACGGCCAGGCCAAACTCCAGGATGTGAGCCTGGAGGAGAGAGTCGGAGACGGTGCATTTTGTTAGCTAACGTTAATCTGTTAACGTTGTTAGCTAACGTTAATTAACGTTAAACGTTAATCCTCACAAAAGCTAAGCAGTTCTCCTTGTAAAGTAGGGCTAGCGTTTTCCAACGTCGGGAACTGACCTGTTCGAACATGAGTTCCCTTAGTCGTCCGATCTTCTCCCCGTCCTCCGGGTGATTCACGATGTAGTCCTTCACAAAGAACGCCTGCATGAACACAATTCATTGCATGTTTTGAATTTGTTTGATTTCGTCATTTTACTTCATTGTGTCACCATGTTTCCACCATGTATGTATGTCTGTCTATCTATCGGTCTGTCTCTCTCTCTATACGTATTTTTGGGGGCAAAAGGCAAAAATGAAGAAATAATATTCATAATGTAAACATGCTTTGCATAATTATGAGTGCGTCTGTTGCATATTCCCCGATGTTGATATTTGCAACCCTTGAGATGAGTGCAGATTAGAGTCAAGGCTTTTTAATCTGCATCACAATAAAAACACATCAGAAAATGAACAGCAACAACTCAAAATCTCTTTTAAAATCTTCAGTGGAAAGAGAGCAATGGGGGAAGAGTCGCCACAAAGGAGAAACCAGGGTTTGGTCTCCCTCACAAGGACTTTGTGGCAGGCTATCTCCAAAGAGACAGAGAGAGATATGGGAGAGAGGGAGGGAGGGGGGACTCAAAAGGGGAGAGGAGCTCACCGCTTACGTCAAAACCCCCTCCCAAACAGGCATGGTCCTATCTGTGTCTACCATCTGAGCGTGAGAGGCAACCTCTACCATGACGCTAGCTAAACAATAACACACACAATTACCACCATGTGACCATTGTAACAGCGCTAGCTAGGCTACAGTAGCAGGCTCATCTCCCGATCGTTATCCCCCGACACAAAACACAGCTTTACGACCCCTGCTGTGAAGCTGTGAACGCCACGGTCGCTTTGACCGAAATAACTGGTGTGAAATAGTCCAAAGCCACAGAAAAAGGGACTTATTCCGTCTTAGTGAATCATATTGCGGCTGTATGAATAAAACTGTCTGAAATCCATAGCCGAGGGTGGAAAAATAACCAATATTTGCATCAAATTATTATTTTCTCTGGTGCTGGTTGGACTTGAGATTGGAGGAGAAACTCCAAGTGTCAAGTGACATTGTGAATCATTATAAAACCTCAATTAAAGATGAAATGCTGGCAATAAATAGATATTAAATCAGGCTGGATTCTCCTTCAGGGCTGGAACTATAACCACAAGCAATAAATCGAAATATGAATGCTGATATCTGCTTCATTTATGGCTGAACAAATTGGCATAAAAGTCAATTGCGTTATCCTAATAAAGGAACTGATTTATGCTGTATTGTGTGCAATATTCCTCAAGCCAACTCCATGCATTATTAATATCATGGAGAATTAGGCATACAAAATGTGCATGTATGACGTTCTCATTGCCTTTATGGATAGTATAGATCACCATTATATCCCTGAATGGTACACACTTGAAATGAGTAATATGTTTATAAAATGTATGCATTGAACATCGTGATATATACATGAAACCTACTGGATCTAAACAGTCACATCATGTAGTCTATACATTCAGCAGCATTGTATATCATCACATCCTTCATACAATGAGCCTATTGGATCAAAGCTCTGGCAGATAATGCCCTTCAAGCAGCAACAGGTGGGCGTTGCGCAAACACAACCGTAGCTAGCTCAGCTATTCTCTCCCAGGTCAAACTCATTTCCCTGTTACCTCCTCATCTCTGGCTTCATCTCATCATCTCCACCGCCAGTTCAACAGAGGTGAGGGGCAGTGGCGGTCATGACGAGAGCAGACCCCTGCTAACTTGGCGCCCTTAGGCCTCGCTGCAAACTCAAACGCGGCTAGCTGTAGTGAAAATGTGACGTTGCTACGCAACCGAGAGCCCCTGTACAGTACACACAGTTAGCTGGCTGACGCCGGAGGTCTCCTTGAAAAGGAGGGATTATAGCTCGGACGCTATGGCACTCCGTTATGGATTTGGAAAGAAAAGAAAGGGTTCATTTAACACTTAATTTACAGAGTACAGAGATTCAGGACTTTTAACTACTGTATGTATTTTTAAGTATATATTTCAAAGTAATGTGTGATTTTATATTCCCTTGAATGTGTCTGAAGGAACTCCTTCTTAGTCTATGTCTGTCTGTCTGTCGCTGTCTGTCTGTCGCAGTCTGTCTGTCGCAGTCTGTCTGTCGCAGTCTGTCTGTCGCAGTCTGTCTGTCGCAGTCTGTCTGTCGCAGTCTGCCTGTCGCTGTCTCTCTCTGCCTGTCGCTGTCTCTCTCTGCCTGTTGCTGTCTCTCTCTGCCTGTCGCTGTCTCTCTCTGCTCTCTGCTGTCGCTGTCCTTCTCTGCCTGTCGTGTCTCTCCTCTGCCTGTCGCTGTCTTCTCTGCCTGTCGCTGTCTCTCTCTGCCTGTCGCTGTCCGTCTCTGCTGTCATGTCGCCTGTCTCGTCTCCTCTCTTGCCTGTCGCTGTCTCTCCTCTGCCTGTCGCTGTCTCCTCCTGCCTGTCTCTCTCTGCCTGTCGCTGTCTCTCTCTGCCTGTCGCTGTCTCTCTCTGCCTGTCGCTGTCTCACTTTGCCTGTCGCTCTGTGTCGCTGTGTGTCACTATGTGTCTGTCTGTCAGTCTGTAGGTCTGTCTGTTTCCGTCTGCCTCTCCGTCTCCGTCTGTCTCTCCGTCTGCATCTGCCTATCTGCCTGTCTATCGCTGTATGTAAGTCTGTTGCTATCTGTCTGTCGCTGTATTTAAGCCTGTTGCTATCTGTCTGTCGCTGTCTGTCTGTCGATGGCTGTATGTCGGTTGCAGTCTGTCTGTTACTGCCTGTTGCTGTCTGTATCTGTCTGTCACTGTCTGTCACTGTCTGTCTGCCTGTTGCTATATGTCTGTTGCTGTCTGTCTGTATGTCTGTCTGTATGTCTGTCTGTATGTCTGTCTGTATATCTGTCTGTCGCTGTCTGTATCTGTCTGTCACTGTCTGTCACTGTCTGTCACTGTCTGTCTGCCTGTTGCTATATGTCTGTTGCTGTCTGTCTGTATGTCTGTCTGTCTGTCTAAATGTTGCCGTCTGTCTGTTGCTGTCTGTTGTTGTATGTCAGTTGCTGTATTTCTGTTGTTGTATGTCTGTTGCTGTATGTCTGTCTCTGTCTGTCTGTTGCTGTCTGTCTCTGTCTGTCTGTCTCTGTCTGTTGCTGTCTGTCTCTGTCTGTCTCTGTCCGTCTGTCTCATGCTGTCTCCGTCTGTCTCATGCTGTCTCCGTCTGTCTCTGTCTCCATCTGTCCCCATCTGTCTGTGTCCTTCTCCGTCTGTCCCTGTCCGTGTCTGTATTACTGTCTGTATTACTGTCTGTGCACTTTTTAAACAATCACATAAGACAGACTGTACTGACATTCTAGATCTAGCAAGCCCAGACAATGTCTCCACACAATATTGAGTGACCGATGTAAGCCAGTCACACCATCATTGCCCTCTGACCTCTTGGTAGCGTGCGAGCCCCCCGTTGACGGCGGCGTCGATGACCCCGTTGAGGCACATGGTGAGGGGGTTGATGTTCTGCATCTGCCTGCTCTGGCACTGGGCGATCAGCGTCCGCAACTGCAGGTTCTTGTTCTCAATCACCTCGATGGCATTCTCCAATGGGCTCACTTCCACCTAGAGGAGGAAAACACAGGGTGATAAGGTATTAGTATATATACAGACATATGCATACCTCTATGTAGAGATACAACACACACAAAACACATGCACACACACATACACACAAACAGAATATGTATAAGTAGAGACAAGACACACAAAATGAGGCAGGCCACATAAACACAAGGTATTTGTCTCACACACACACACTCTCAACACACACACAAAAACAAAATAGTGATGCAGGTGCATATGACATTTTTGGATGATACTGTTATCCAGTATTTTCCTTGACAAAAAAGATGATACCGATAACCAATATTTAAAATTTTAGCAGCCTTTTAAGCATTCTAGTACAGTTAAATAGTTAACACACACACACACGGACGCAGCGGTCTAAGGCACTGCATCTCAGTGCAAGAGGCGTCACTGCAGTCCCTGGTTCGAATCCAGGTTGTATCACATCCGGCCGTGATTGCGAGTCCCATAGGGCAATACTTTTATTTTGAAGGCAAAACGCAATTTCCACTATTGTGCCTAATCCTTATTGTGGCTAGCTTCACAACACATAACCCGGTCCGGTGGAGCCTCACTAGCCAGATGAAGCTAGCTGGCTGCTTATAACGTTAGCTTTGGGCAACAGTGTTAAGTAGCTGGCTAGCTATTTATTTTCATGAACTGAAGTTCAATTTCAATAGGCGAACAACAAGTGGCAACCTAGCTTATAATTACTCACAAGGATTCCTAAATCATTGCTAAGAATAATGAAAATGACTGCAGTTTTTACTGGTCATTGTTTTCAGGCTGGTTTTATTGGTGCTAGCTAGGTACCAAGCTAAATTTAGCTACCCCAGAAGTTGCGGTGGAACAAATGATGCCTTATTACCAACTGGTTGTATTGGTGCTAGCTAGGTACCAAGCTAAATTTAGCTACCCCAGAAGTTGCGGTGGAACAAATGATGCCTTATTACCAACGCGGTATTGTAAACACATCGTTCATGGCCGGCGTTTGCTGACTTTTTTGTACAGCTTTCACAGTGCTACTGTATCTTTTTTGACACGCAAAGACCCAAACGGCGTTCCATAGTATGTATGTCGTGAAGCTAATAGCAGTGACACTATTACCGTGTAATTCCGGTAGGGCAACATCGTAAAAATAGTGCTCTTGGTAGTGTTAACCGGTGCTCGGCCAGTCGGCGAAAGCCAACATCACCCACGACAGAGAACCGTTGATTGTCAAGGGCAATGAATTCCATTATCTTGGCTTTACTGGATTTCACCTTTGAGTTGTCTCGCTGAAATGTTCTTACTCTTTCAAATGACTTGTTGACTGCTCGATCCACACAGCAGACATTGTGGGCCAATTTAGGAATGCTGTGTTGCACGTAAAGCGCAACATTTCACGTGGCGTCATTACGTCATGTACCTTCGTTAAATAGGTATGCACGTCAGCTTTGACATCGATTTTGCACATCGGGTGTTAAACTAGACATCGGCCGATACCGATGACGGCATCTTTAGCAAATATTGGCCGATTCCGATATGTTCACTGACATATCGTGCATCCCTAAAACAAACACCATCTCTCTAACACACAGCCTTCCGTCTGCAGCTTGATCCGTCAGAAGCTACAGAGTAACATTATAATTATGAATAACTTTCACCCTTCTCTTAAAGGGACATTCACCCTTCTCTTAAAGGGACATTTCACCCTTCTCTTAAAGGGACATTTCACAACCATTGGAAACACTTATCTTCCCATTTATTTTTTACTACAAAACATAGAAATGCACAATTTTCACAGATGTAGATGTTGGGGTGGTGCTGGAGATGACATTCCCCTTTAATATAGGTCTACACTCAGGGAGCTCGGTCGGGCTCTCTGCAAAGTTAGAACATAGCAGGGTCAGCATCGAGCAGTGTGTTGTGAATGGGGTTATATGACGAGGTTATTGGAGGAGTGTAAGAGACTCACCAGTTCTCTCTTCTCCACCTCGAACCATCTGGAGATTCCTGGCAGGCTCTGGACCAGGGTTAGTGTAGTCCTCTCCACCCACAAGCTCTGAAAACACACACAACACACAACACAACACACACACACACACACACACACACACACACACACACACACACGGCCATGTGCAGGCAGGCACACACACACTTCATGTTAATGCTGGCACTCTGCAAACACATTCACCCACACATCCGATGTAGCACAGAACATTGCTTTTCTCTCCTGTCAATATATGATGTGTAGGCACCGGTTCATATAATGTCCAAGTAGTACACATACTCATGGATACAGAGTTCTCATAGCAGCAGTCTACACCGATCTACAAATGACGCAATGTCACTGAATTAAACAAATTAAAACATGAGATTCTTATATATTCCAGTAATACCTTTCCTTTCATCCACAAGGGGTTTAGAAACCAAATGGCATTTTCTGCCCATCATTTTACGAGACCATATCAACACAGAACTGATTCATGCTACTTAATATTTCCATATTAAATGTCAAATCTACTTGGCCTGAACAGTTTCTCTCAAGTACTAACTAGACCCCAAAAAAGACAGCTGGGAAACCTAACCCTCGGGATGATATGATATGATGATGATATCCAATTCATAAACCTGACAAAATTAGGTTAACGAATGGAGATTGAGTGAGCGTGGGTGGGTGGAGTCTGGAGAGACGATATTTAGACTGAGCTCCATGTCTCAGCCTCTCCTAGCCCCAGAGTCTAATTAGTAGGACTATGAATTAAACAACACCTGAACACACCTGTATACAGAGAGGAAGACCATGAGCCACCCACACAACCACTCAATAGACAAGAGAGTGGTGAGGGGGAGGACGAGAGGGAGGGAGGGAAAGTGAGTAAGGAGAGGGGTGTGGGGTAAACATCAAAGGAGGACACTAACAAGTCCAGAAAGGTGAGATAAGATGACGAGACGAGCGAGGCAGAAAGGTAAAAGAGAGAGAGAGAAACAGAAAGGCACAGAGGAGAGTCCCCCCCCCACCCCACCTTGAACTCGTTCTCCTTGTCCTTGGTGCCCTTGTGAAACGGCCTGTCGTATCTGAACCTCCAGATGTGGTTGACCTTATAGATGCTCTTGATGTTGTCAGGCACGCCGTCTCTCTGCAGCACGTCCTGGTTCTCTGGGATGGGGCTCACCGCGTAGATTTGTAGGTCTGGGCCAGCACGTCAAGGATATGACTGATCCACAAAGTACATACAATAGGTCGGGCAAACACACATACACACCATGAACGCAAGCACAAAACTTTCCTTCACCCACCCCTCCCCTCTTTCCTTGGTTCCACAGGTCTATTCATCCAATTCCTGTGTTAATACATGCTTTCCACTAATCAACTCCTGTAGCCATATATCTGAATGTCCACCCCACCTATATCACATACAACATACCCATTGGCAGCAGGACTGGCCTGTGTCAGCGTAGTGGAGGGAGAGCTCATCAGCCCATAGATATGAATAGGGACGGGCATGGGGTCCAAGGAGCCTCAATGCTAACGACACATGAGGATAACAAAGCTGTATGCTAATGCTGTTTGAGGGGCCTTGTCTGCTCTAATTGCACTCGGAGAAAAGTCAAAACACAGAGTAGACGACACACACACACCCGCGCACACATATAGAGGGAATGCATGTATACACATCCGCACACACACTCAGAGAGAGAGAGAGAGAGAGAGAGAGAGAGAGAGAGAGAGAGCGGCTCCTTCCAAACAGCTGTCCCATCAATCACTCGCGGAAAAGGAGGAGGAGGATCATTAAGATGACTGCCGCATCCTACAGACACCTTGTGCATTTTTATCAAGGGATCGATCCCGACCCGCACTAAGTACTCGCGTATGTATTTACAGCATGGCTAGAGATCTGGCTCAGGACCAAGATGGAAGGAGTCATACCTTCGGTTTACTCCTCTATAATCGACATGCTGTAATGCAGTGGAAACCTGTATGCGGCGTAAGAAAACTAGGGTCCTAAGAGCTTCCTGGTTAGGTTAGGAAACACTCCTAATATGACTCATATTGTTATCCTTATTCATAAGGAGTAATCAGTCCGGTATAATATGCCATTTATATTATTTAGGCTTACTAGACATGTGGGATGGCGCACCACTGTGTGTGTGTGTGTGTGTGTGTGTGTGTGTGTGTGTGTGTGTGTGTGTATTTTTGGTTTTACTATGCTTGAGGGGACCAGAAGTCCTCACTAGGATAGTAAAACAAGGAACATCTTGACAAGTGGGGACATTTTGCCGGTCCTCACAAGGAAAAAGGCTATTTTAGGCAAGGGGTTAAGTTTAGGCGTTAAGCTTATGGTTCAGGTTAGGTTAACCCATTACCCTCGTACCCGTATACGGGTTGAAAATGGCAGATTTGGTCAGGTGCCTAAATTGAAACACAGTGGCTGTACAGTAATATGCTATACATGACATCAAAGCACTGCATGGGTTTTGACTGACAGACGTTCTGAACATCAGTGTAACGGATGTGAAATGGCTAGCTAGTTAGCGGGTACGCGCTAATAGCATTTCAATCAGTTACGTCACTTGCTCTGAAACCTAGAAGTAGTGTTTCCCCTTGCTCTGCAAGGGCCGCGGCTTTTGTGGAGCGATGGGTAACGACGCTTCGTGGGTGTCAGTTGTTGATGTGTGCAGAGGGTCCCTGGTTCGCGCCCGTGTCGGGGCGAGGGGACGGTCTAAAGTTATACTGTTACATGAGCACCACGCGCGACAAGAAGTTGCCCCCATGCCTCCTGCTAATTGGGCAACTTTTGCAAATGTTTTGGTTGTCTGAGTGAGAGAAATATGCTGTAAATTAAGAGGACTCTATGTATTTATAAAGACGAGACGTTGAGGATTATAATAAATACAGCTTTAAATGTCATACAAGCAAGCCAAACACCCGTGAGTCCATATAATAAAACTCATTAAATATACAGTGTCAACGTTTATGATCACTATGTTTGATGTACAGTTACAAGATGACATGGCGTTATACCCTGGGTTGTCCTGAACAGAATGAGATGTGTATGTTTGACGTATTGGGAAGAAAATCTGCTGCGGACCTTGCACCTGAATGCACTCATGAGTACTTTCTATATGCACCAAAATGACTATCTGCTTCTCTGAATTGCCTTGTGAAAGCTAATCATGTTGGCAATAGAACAAGCTTTCAAATGATGCCCGGGGATGGATGGCGGGGATGCAGGGCTGTGTTCCAATC
>NC_036840.1:10653057-10654834 GCF_002910315.2 Salvelinus sp. IW2-2015 | reverse complement strand
GTCCGCCAGCTCTCTGCACAGAATGATCCCGTTTTCCCAACACTGAGGAACCAAACACATCATCACATTAACAATGGTCACATCTCAATTAGGAAGGTGTTCTCACCTTTTCATCTCTTTCACATTAGCAGGATAAGGATTAAAGGAAAAGAAGCCTCTTTAGAATATTGAGATGCTGACAAAACATGTAAAAATGGCCTGCAGAGGACAGTGACTGCAGTATGAGTGTTGACCACTGGGTGGCGGTAGTGTACTAACAATAACCCGTGCCAACTGCCAAGGCAGACCTGCCATCACAATGCAGGTGCAACACCCAGCCATCATGCTAATGAAATGAAAGCTTTCCTTTCCTGCTGCGTTTTAATCCCAAGGCAGCGACAGCTAGCAGATGGCTTTGGTCGTGAATTCACAGGGAAATTGGGCAAAGAATAACGGGGGAGGACATTTTGAATTGATTCAGCGGAGAAATAATGTAATGGGAGTTGCTGAGCAGAGCATTCAAATAAGACTGCCTTATTATTATGCCACTGTTCCAGGGTAATTGTTAATGGAGAGAGAGTGTGGGGAAGGGTGAACGAGAGAGAGAACGAAAGACAGAAAGAATGAACAAGAGATAAAGAATGAGTGAGGCGGAGACAAAGAGAGTGAAAGAAAGGGCTAGAGAGAGAGAGAGAGAGAGAGAGAGAGAGAGAGAGAGAGAGAGAGAGAGAGATCCCACCTTCCCCCTGTCAAAGTTCTGTACGATGGTAAGATGGAGGTACTCCTTCCTCTGCCACTCGCTCTGCATGGGGTAGTTGAGGAACTCTCTGAGGGGCCTATCGGACCACTCCAACAGCTCGTCATACAACAGAAGAGTGTAGGAGGCCTCTGTACAACACACAACACCACCACATAGTCATGGTTATGCAAAACCCTTGAGCCCACGGACAGCCACACTCACAGCCCACACACAACATTCACACACACTTCATACATGGCTTCATTTCCAGGCCATGTTTTGCATTGTACCTGTGTAATTCTGTGCTTTCAGGTGCAGTTCGTACAGCTTGTGTATGTAGCGGATGTACATCTCCTCCTTGTTCAACTCAGTTTTGTAGAAATTCTAGAGACAGGCAACGAGGGGGAGACAGAGAGAGATTGAGAAAGAGAGAGAGAGAGAGACAGAGAGAGAGCGAGAGAGAGAGAGAGAGAGAGAGAGAGAGAGAGCAAAGTGCAAGATCGTTTATCAGCCACTGAATAGTAATGAACTCCGTGCTATCGGTCCACATGAACAGGTGCTTTCAGGCTCAAGTGCTTCGGTCCGTTATATAAGATAAACCTGCAGGACTGAAAGACACCACGCACAAAATAAAATCCCCCCGGTTGGCATGGTAACAAAGACAACCCAGAACATAATGTATTGTATGAGGGGGCTGTGGAACGATTTGAGCCCTGATCTAAAAAGCACGATCATCATAGCAACTTTATCATCACTGGGAATGGAACAGAAACACAGCTTTGGTCCTGCTCACTTAACACAATGGTTCAAAGGGACAAAAGGCCAGCAACAAATAAATGGAGATCAGTGATTGAATCTCTTCAAGGGCCACAGGCGGCGAGAGACTGTAACTGACCAGCAGACTGACGGTGCAGCCAATCTTCTTCCCATCCACCTCCCCCAGCTTCATGCAGTCCCTGTAGTCCAGCAGTCTCTCCATCAGACGCGTGACGGTGGCGATGAGAGAGATGCCACTCTCCCTCCACGTCTCCCTCTCAATCTTCTTCAACAGACTGGAAT
>NC_036840.1:10633321-10652964 GCF_002910315.2 Salvelinus sp. IW2-2015 | reverse complement strand
TTTTCACCTTGCATGTTGGTGTGTAGTGTGTGTGTGTGTGTGGTTGTGTGTGTTGCTGTGTGTGTGTGTGTGTGTGTGTGTTGTGTGTGTGATGTGTGTGTGTGTGTGTGTGTGTGTGTGTGTGTTGTGTGTGAGTGTGAGGAGAGTTGTTTTTTGTTGTTGTTGGCCTCGCGCAGTGTTCGTCACATTCTTCGTCCCTTCTCCACTGCAACCCATCATCATAGTCAACTTTTTTGTCAGGACATCAATTTGGCCATTTATGAATGTTCCACCCAGTTTGAGATTGTATACGCTTTACAGGCTTTATCATGAGCGTTATAAAAACTAGTTTATGAGCTCCGTGGACTAGTTTGTAACAAGTTTTAACGTTAGGTTAGGAGCCAGCATTAGGCGAATCACTCGTTTACAGTCCCAACGTCCCATATTGATGTGTCACATGCCTTGTCCACAAATCAGTGCAACGTGCGGAACACTGTGCAGCTTAGTCCATTCACATTGCTCTCCCTCCACCACCACAGGTCTTTTTACATGGTGTGGTCTGGATAGCAGCTTTTATCAATATACGGTCAGTTTTCATAAATGGGGGTGCAGACATTTTAGCCTTTATACGTGTATAACGAGCAAGTCTTGCTCTTTGTTTCATTCGTTTCTTAATCTACCTGACTGACATCACTACTCTGAACTATAACTTGTGTGAGTGTGTGCCGGATTTAATTAATCCTATTAATATTCATTTGTTTTGCATTTGCGTTCCTGGAGTAGAATCCCTCTGTTTGGTCCGTACCTAGGTAAGACACTCCAATCTCTACAGCAACAGTGGTGTGTCCTTACTGTTAGGATGTCCTTACTGCTGGGATACAGGACAGCATGATTGACAGCGGTTTGAAGAGTTTATTTCTCTCTTTTTCTGTATTTTTCTCTGATTTCCTCTTTTTTTATTTGCTCTCTGGACCAACCTGAACACACGGACTGGGAGATCTCAGAGAGGAGGCGTGAAGGAGTATGGATATGAGGGGAGGTGCTTGTCTGGAGTACTCAAAACACTTCCCTTTTCCCACCCTTCCCTCCCCACATACATCCCTCCACGAGTCCTCGTACCTTACTCAATACAACACACAGACAAACTAATTCTGGTAACGACGTTTACAGTACGGCGCGATTGTATGCGCGTTCCCTCCGACTCACATGCTGTTGAAGAGCTCTCTGTACGTCTCGTCTCCTTTGCCTTCTGACATCAGACTGTCCAGTTTGTCGATCAGCTTGGCCTCCACCTGACGTGAGAACAGATCGTTTGTGGAATCAATCTATATCAATACACGGACGCCACCATTGGCCACAGTCGGTCTGGTCTTGGTGGAACTGCAATATCCGTGAAGTGCCACCAGGGGGTGCTAGTGCTGGTCCCAGTCAGTCCAGTACCAGAGCTATATGAGCTGCAAAATACGGACGGCTCTGTCCATTACCTGTTTGAAGTTTCCGCTCCTCCTCTGCTCCCAGTCCATCATGTCATGGAAGATGGGGATCATGACGTTCCTCAGGTCAGGCTGGGGAACCAGGGTCACCTCCAGGAACGGACCTATCATCGCCGGGATGAAGTTCAACTTGTGCTCACCTGGAGAGAGAGAGTGAGCGAGAGACGGAGAGAGCAGGAGAGAAAGAGAGAGATCAACTACGTTCCTCTGAGAGACGGGGCAAGAATCCACCGGCGGGATGCAGGAAGAGAACGAGAACGTGACTGCATCGTACCCAAGTTCTGCCACATGCTGAAGAGCTCACAACCCGTCATCACCCTCATGTCCCCGTACCTGTACAACGAGATGACACCAGACAGCGCCAGGTCAGAACAGCGCCACACCCAGGATGTGAAAAGTGAAGGAAGTTAGTGAGTGTGCATGCAGAGACAAGGCTTACTTCTCCAGTACCCTCTTCCTCTTGGACGGAGAGAAGGACTCCAGTTGAAGACAGGGCTGGTTGATGAAGATGACGGACAGATAGAAGTACGAGTCCCACACCTAGGGAAGACGCATTAAACCACATTGTAGCAGGTCAATAACAGGTCACTACATGCTTTTTCAAGTTGTTTTTTAACAAAGAAAGATAAAAGTGGAAGTCAGCAGTTCTTACCTTGTAGTCAAACTTCTCATTGAGGAAGTTCTTCCTCAGAGCATCAGAGAGGTACAAGACTGTTGTTATGATGACACTGAGGAAGAAAGAGCGAGTGCATAATAAGATTAGGTTGATCAACCAGACTATAAACAGGTGTCAGCTAATGATGACTAATGGAGGGACACCATTTTGAATCGAATGAAGGGGGAAAAGTGGTCTTACTTGTTGGTGACCAACCGCATGACAGTCCAATCTTTCGGGAACATCTCTGGCCGAATCAGAATGCGGAAAACGGTGAAAATCTGCAAGAGGAAGTCCTGAAAAAAAGAGCACACTACATTTACTTTGTTTAACAGCAATTGCCATTCAGCACATCACATCAACTGTGAATCTAAAGTAATGTAGAGAGGGAGTGCATTCATGATATCCATAGCGTGCATTTATGGTGTTCCTTCCTATTACTGTGAACTTAGTGACCCCATTTCTTCCTTTCAACATCCCTATCTCTCCATCCCACCTCTTCCTCAACCCCTCGCATGACCGTTCCACATGCCACACACACACCGACACACACCGCACACACACACACACACACACACACACACACACACACACACACACACACACACACACACACACACACACCACACACACACCACACACACACACACACACACACACACACACACACACACACCACACCACACACACACTCCTGCAACTGACTATGACACATAAGCTGCATCAGCAGTCAGATTCTGCTGAGTGGTGTGTGTGTCGTGTCTGTGTGTGGACTTACCCTCAGGTCATCCTTTGCTGTGAAGGTCTGCAGGAAGCTGCTGGTAATGTTATCACTCATCTGTCTGAGGAGAGCCAGCAGGCATGCCACAAACTCCCCCTGTAGACAGAACAAGAGAGAGAGAGAAAGAGAGAAAAAGAGAGAGAGAGAGAGAAATGACATGGAGACAGAGAGAGAGACAGAGACAGAGAGAGAGAGAGGACAGAGAGAGAGGAGAAGAGAGAGAGACGAGAGAGAGAGAGAGAGAAGAGGAGACAGAGAGAGAGAAAGAGACAGGAGGACAGAAGAGAAAGAAGAGACAGAGAGAGAGAAAGAAAGAGCGACATGGAAGACAGAGAGAGAGAGAGACAGAGAGAGAGAGAGAGAGAACAGGAGAGAAGAGAGAGAGAGAGAGAAGAGAGAAGAGAGAGAGAGAGAGAGAGAGAGAGAGAGAGAGAGAGAGAGAGAGAGAGAGAGAGAGAGAGAGAGAGAGAGAGAGAGAGAGAGAGACAGACAGACAGGCAGACAGGCAGGCAGACAGAGAGAGAGAGAGAGAGAGAGAGAGAGAGAACAGAGAGAGAGTGACATGAGACAGAAGAGAGACACACAGAAGAAGAGAGAGATAAAGACATATTGAGAGACAGACATAGAGAGAAAGAAGAGCAACAGCTTTAAAATCTGAAGACATTGGCCACATATACTAGATCTAAACAGCGAGAGAGATGGAAGACCATGGAATCTCCATGGAAGACCTGTAAATACTACCAGTCCGAAACAACCTGGGAGAGAATTAAGTGGTCGTTTTCTACTTTTTTAGGTGGTTGACATTTGGCAAAATGTCAAATGGAAATGTAAGAGAATGGTTTTCCTAAACTCGGCTGTGGTTAGAGACAGGGCAGAAGCACGGCTCTTTTTGACACAATTGCAGTTTCAATCATTGACCCTAAAAACCTCATGCTATATTTAGAATGACTAGCAGTTAGATACACACACACACACACATGCACCCCACACACACACACCTAACCGTGATGTCCTGGAACTGCAGTCTCATATTGGTCCCGGCTGGTTGTGGCCTGTTAGTGATCTCAAGGATAGTCCTCATCAGTACAACCAGCAGACTGTCCACTATCAGATCCACCTCCTCAGAAACCACCGGCTCCTCGGGACACACACAAGTTCACATTAAGTTCACCACAGGTACATATGGTACATAATCATGCCTGATTTGCATGTGTACACACACATTACCCATACAGACAGTATGCAAACACAGGTGACACAAAAAGATAGACCACTAGCCAATACTAGCCAAACCAGTCTTAACAAAATTGACACACATTAGAGAGATAAAGTGTGAGGTGTGTGGTGTGTTGTGTGTGTGTGTGTGTGTGTGTGTGTGTGTGTGTGTGTGTGTGTGTGTGTGTGTGTGTGTGTGTGTGTGTGTGTGTGTGTGTGTGTGATCCACATTGCCAGCCTGCTCGTTGAGCCACAGCAACAGAGCAACAGCAGAGGGAAACTAAGACCAAGGCAGAGAGAGTCCAGTCCCCCTCTCATCCTGACAGGAGAATAGAGCCCCATGTTGGACAGACAAAGTGATAATGAGAGAGAGTGTCAGGCTGGCACACTGGCTGCTCCTGCTGTCACTTCATCTTAGCCATGTTCACATCCCTGTCTGTCAGAGTTGTGTGTGTGTGTGTGCGTGCGATTAGTTGCTTCTCAGCAAAACAGGCCAGCACCGTGTCAAGGTCACGATGAGACAAACACGCTCACAGGGACAAACTGCCACATCCACACTCTTTCATTGATGGATTCCAATTGGATTGGATTGTTGACTTGTTCTTGCGCCTATCGGTTTACTTCATTACTTGATCAATAAACCAGATTTATTGGAGTCTATTGTCAGTCTGGCTGGTTTTGCTAGTTTATTTGATCACGCCACGCAAACAAACAAAGCTTTATTGAGATCACAATACACAATAACATTTTTGAGCAATGCCTACAGTGCCTTGCAAATGTTTTCATCCCCCTAGGTGTTTTTCCTATTTTGTTGCATTACAATTTGTCATTAAAATGTATTTTTATTTGGTTTTCATGTAATGGATATACACAAAATAGTCCAAATTGGTGAAGTGAAAAAATAAAAAAAATAAAAAATTCAAACGGAAAAGTGGTGCGTGCATATGTATTCACCCCCTTTGCTATGAAGCCCCTAAATAAGATCTGGTGCAACCAATTACCTTCAGAAGTCACATAATTAGTTAAATAAAGTCCACCTGTGTGCAATCTAAGTGTCACATGATCTGTCACATGATCTTAGTATGTATACATCTGTTCTGAAAGGCCCCAGAGTCTGCAACACCACTAAGCAAGAGGCACCACCAAGCAAGCGGCACCATGAAGACCAAGGAGCTCACCAAACAGGTCAGGGACAAAGTTGTGGAGAAGTACAGATCAGGGTTAGGTTATGAAAAAATATCAGAAACTTTTAACATCCCACGGAGCACCATTAAATCCATTATTTAAAAAATGGAAAGAATATGGCACCACAACAAACCTGCCAAGAGAGAGCCGCCCACGAAAACTCACGGACCAGGCAAGGAGGGCATTAATCAGAAAGGCAACAGAGACCAAAGATAACCCTGAAGGAGCTACAAAGCTCCACAGCGGAGATTGGAGTATCTGTCCATAGGACCACTTTAAGCCGTACACTCCATAGAGCTGGGCTTCACGGAAGAGTGGCCAGAAAAAAAGCCATTGCTTAAAGAAAAACATAAGCAAACACGTTTGGGGTTCGCCAAAAGGCATGAGGGAGACTCCCCAAACACATGGAAGAAGGTACTCTAGTCAGATGAGACTAAAATGGAGCTTTTTGGCCATCAAGGAAAACGTTATGTCTGGCGCAAACCCAACAACTCTCATCACCCCGAGAAACCATCCCCACAGTGAAGCATGGTGGTGGCAGCATCATGCTGTGGGGATGTTTTTCATCGGCAGGGACTGGGAAACTGGTCAGAATTGAAGGAATGATGGATAAATACAGGGAAATTCTTGAGGGGAACCTGTTTCAGTTTTCCAGAGATTTGAGACTGGGACAAAGGTTCACCTTCCAGCAGGACAATGACCCTAAGCGTACTGCTAAAGCAACAGTTGAGTGATTTAAGGGGAAATATTTCAATGTCTTGGAATGGCCTAGTCAAAGCCCAGACCTCATTCCAATTGAGAATCTTTGGTATGACTTACAGACTGCTTGAAGGAGCTGGAACAGTTTTGCCTTGAAGAATGGGCAAAAATCCCAGTGGCTAGATGTGCCAAGCTTATAGAGACATACCCCAACAGACTTGCAGCTGTAATTGCTACAAAAGGTGGCTCTACAAAGTATTGACTTTTTTTGGGGGGGGGGGGTTGATTATTTATGCATGCTCAAGTTTTAAGTTTTTTGTCTTGTTTGTTTCACAATAAAAAATATTTTGCATCTTCAAAGTGGTAGGCATGTTGTGTAAATCAAATGATACAAACCCCCCCCCCCAAAAAAAATCTATTTTAATTCCAGGTTGTAAGGCAACTAAATAGGAAAAATGCCAAGGGGGTGAATACTTTCGCAAGCCACTGTATTAACTCGATTAACCCAGAACCTCAAATCTTGCACAATTTGTAGTCTGTCCGTGATTAACTGTGAGGTGGCAGCCTAAAAGACTACACCACCCATGGTGCTCTGCTGTAGCTGTACTCACGGTGGTGACAGAGTCATCCTTCCTGATGAGAGAGAGCATGCTGGTGAGGATACGGGCACACATCACCAGGTCTCTCTGCTCCTGCATGTGGGCCTGCAACAGACGCAACACCACCGGGAGCAGGATACACCTCGACTCTGTAATACACACCAGTACACACACTTGAACATGAAAATACACACACACACACTCACACACAGACACAAAAATACTAGAAAGCATGTCCTGCTCAAACACCTGTTTTTCTATTTTTCTCCCTCTCTTGGGTGTGATTTGAACCGCCAGCCCGCCCTCTGAGCATGCAGCTAATAAAATGTTACCACAGCTATTTGTGTGAGTATATAATTACCATTACCTACAATTAACTGGCAAGTGTGCCTGTGTAGGTATGTAATTACTAGCAAATGTGTATAATCATGTGTGTGTGATATGTGTGTTTGTGTGTGTGCCGACACAACCCCCAAATGTTTGCTTGTGAGTGTTACGTAAGTTATTCAATATTGTGTGTGTGCGGCCGTGCGTTCCTACCTGGGTTGGTGTACAGCTGGCTCTCCACGGTCTTGGCGATACAATGCAGCTTGACGGCTTCCAGAGGGCACTCAGCGTGAGCGGTGGCGGGCAGGCTGCCCAGCGTCTCCCTGACAAAGCCTGCCACCTCCCTCACCGTGAAGATCTTCAGCAGCTCCCCGTACACTTCAGGGAACGTCCGCAGGAACACCGCCTGGGAACACACAGACATAAACAGACACGGAATAAATATAGATATCTATTAGTATGTCGTACAGGCTTCTACTTAAAGTGGCTTACAGTTAACACATAAGCTACTGTATACTGTACAGCATGTGCCTTATGAGAAAATGTTACTCAAATCATATACAGTCTTGGTCTAGGACCCCAACACACTTATATAGCAGAGGCTTTTACCTAAAGTGATCTACAGCTATAGTAACAAATAGGCTACTGTAAATTCAGTAAATGTGGACCATGAGAAATCAAAGCAATTATAACCAATGCTTCAACCGATACAGTCTAGGACCCGGCCTATACAGAAACAGGCCCGGGTCCTAGACAGTCTAGGCCTGTACAGAAACACAATTCCACGACAGTATAATATAAGTTATATCTTGATATCCCTTATATCTAACCTACAGTGCCTTCAGAAATTATTCATACCCCTTGACTTAATCCACATTGTGTTGTTTTATAGCCCCCCAGATAGCATATGAACATTTTGTACAATTTCAGGAAATTAGCTTTAACGGTCGACGTTGAGCACGAAAAACAGTCCAACTCCTCTTTCTCAATTTTCAAACATAAATGGGGTGTGCCTTTGGTGGTTCATCGATGTGTTATTCTGGTCATGAGTGCTGCAACCGACAGAGCTAGTTGTTAGCTAAGCTAGACACTGTAGCTAGCCCGTAACTCCTCCAGTATGTGTTGACCTCATTTCACAGGTTTTGTTTTTGGAACGGAAGCTGTAGAGATTGATAAGAAATGTTACTTCTGTAGCCAAATATCTTATTCATAATTCTATTTGTTTTTAAGAATTAAAATGACCAGGTATGATCGTGTATTGATAGGTTATACAGTTTAAAACTGTTACTTTTGCATTTTTGTCCAAAGTCTACCTTTAAATGTAACTGTCCAGTGTTTCCAGATTTCTATGAAACATGACCTACAATTAATTACAATATAAGTGAAACAGTTTTCCTTCCAGAAAAATGGTAGTTAAGTATGTTTTTAAAAAAGCAGCTTTTGGAATGGTGTGGGCGTACCCCAACAACAGAATGATTAGGGCATATACCAGTCATTGAAAATATTCAAGCGAATAGACCGCTGATTGGCCAGCTCATCCTCTATAAGGAAATAGCAAGCATTTTTTAAATGGTCTGTTTGAGATGGGGGTTTTGAAGTGTTTGGCTACAAATACGAGTATATAATGAGTCAACAACATTATTTAGGTATAAGTTAACAGAATATGGAAAATGACTTTAAAACTGCAACATTTTCTCTCAGCATCATAGCAAAATGTGTAGAGTAGCATGAGATGAGCTTTAAAAATATACGTTTTTTCTCTCTGCTCAATGGCAAATGTGTAGAATTGAAGATAATTAGATGTAAAACTACAAAATAAATCTCATCCTCATGGTAAAATGTGACGAATAGCATGAAATGAGCTACAAAATATATATTTTTTTCTCTCTGCCCCATGGCAAAATGTGTATAATTTAAGGAAATTAGCTTTAAAACTGCAACATTTCCTTCCACTTGTCCTTCCACTCATACTGTAACGGCTCTCGTCCTCTTCTTCATCTGAAGAGGTGTAACAAGGATCGGACCAATTTGCTCATGATGGTAAGTGCTCATGATGATTTATTAAAACCGAACTGAACACTGAAATACAAAAAACAATAAACGATGTGCAGAAAACCGAAACAGTACCGTGTGGTGAAAAAACACTAACACGGCAACAAACACCCACAAACCAAAAGTGAAACCCAGGCTGCCTAAGTATGATTCTCAATCAGGGACAACGATTGACAGCTGCCTCTGATTGAGAATCATACCAGGCCAAACACAAAACCCCAACATAGAAAAACACACATAGACAACCCACCCCAACTCACGCCCTGACCCTACTAAATAAAGATAAAACAAAGGAAATAAAGGTCAGAACGTGACACATACTGTGTTTTCAAAATACCCCTTAAGAGAGGCAACTAGTCATGTCAAATTGTGCATATATTGATTTTTATGTCACAAATATCCCCGTCTATCTACACCCCAATTTCAACCTTGACACATAGAGAGCTGCTCACAAACTAATGTACCGGGCTGGAAATTAAATGTATGTTCATCTCCAATCCCAATCCACTGGCCTTCATGGAGAGTTTGCCATGTGGGCACCATTCATTAATGCCTCCCAACACACCTAATCCAGGTGGTGCCGTCAACAGCAGCACGGTGCAATACATGGGGGGGGGGGGGGGGGGGGCGCCAGATTAACATGGATTAGGAGTGGCCTGACCTGCATTCTCCTATAGCCATTGTTCTGTTCTGTTGTAGATCAAGATTACAATAGCTCAGCAATCAGCCATGTTTTTTTTACTGGATTGTGCCACGAGTGCATTCTGTTACTGTGCACTGTTGCTGTTCTGACAGAGAGCCTCTGTGCCTAGTTAAAATGATTTCCCAGCGGCACTGGAAGGGAGGAAAGGTGGAGCAGCATGATGACACCAGGGCGAAATAACAACACACACAAGGTGAAAATAACAGCGCAGTGTGTGGTAAGGATCTCCAGCAGAGAGCGTGAGCCAGAGTGAATGGTCACTCACGCAACAGGGGGAACAGACAGACTGACGGGCCAGGTCATTATCAGCTGGGTTCATTAGGGTGGGCTGCTGTGGGAGTTTACACAGCTAAGTGTGCAGCAAACACACACACACAGACAACACACACACGTACACACACAGCCCAGTGGTTTATATCCTAGTGTGCAACCATGAATTAGACCCACACATTATCTGTAGAGGGCACAAGGGTGAGACAGGCTGGAGGCCAACAGAGAGCCACTGGGGAGAGATGATTATTAAAGAGAGCAGGGACACACACACACACACACAAACACATAAATAATGTATTACTGTAGATTAGGATCAAGATTATTTGGGGGAAGGGGTCTCTGGGGTATAATAAGCACATCAGCAAACACACACACACATACACACGCACACGCACACACACTCATACTACTGTGTGTGTCTGTACAAACAAAGACATCAGCTGAAGACAGAGGCACGCAGACACGTGAAGACACACACACTACACTGTGTGTAATTCAGATTATTTGTGGGTGTGTTTAGCAGCTTTGTTTGAGTCTTCCTGGAGAGCAGTTCAGCCTGGTTTGTTGCTGTGCAGCCCCCCAAGACAAAGTATGAATTACAAAGTATCTCCAGGGCTTATTATCTGCGTGAAATTCAATTAAAAACATTTTCTTACAAATCAAACTGAATTAAGTGGGATTGCTTATTGCTTGAAACAACACACACACACACACACACACACACACACACACACATACACACAGAGAAGCCTGCCACCTGCTGTTATTGCCCATCGCAAATAAAGCAAGCCAGACCAGGATGCAATGCTGATGACCTCTGTGCTCTCTATCAATCATGTGGGGCATGTATCATGTCTGCACTGCGTCAAGCCACTGTGTCCGTATCAGGTGCACACACACACACACCGTCACAAAAACACACACACACCGACACACCTGTGTCTGCGTGACGGGGCTGGTGATCTTGTTCTCCTGGGACAGGAAGAAGCGGATGGACATGAAGAGCTCGTGGACACAGCAGCGGAACTCCTCCTCGCTCTGACCCCCCGTGGCGAGGGCGAAGAGACGCCGGGACTGGATGATGTACTTAAAGATGTACTCAGTGGCCTGGGGGGGAACATAGAGTAACACCCAGTTACTCCCTGACAACATCACTCATCCACCATAACGCTAGACAACACTGGTATTACAACATAATGGGGAAACATATTAGTGTCGTTGAATGTGGGTCCCTGCAATTATGTGTGCTACTAGGCCCATTAAATGTAATGTGTTATGGACATGTTGAACACCCAAAGTGTAGTATTTCCACTTTTTGAAATTGCATGCAGCAACAGTATGAGAGAGAGGGTTCGAAAAGAGACTAATGAATGCTACTGCGAGATCCTCAACACACGCTGAAAGAGGACGCGTGTGCGTTCAGGCGCGCACACTCACCTTGAGCACCTGCTGAATGTGGTCTTGGTGCTCAGCGTCCACGATGCGATCCACGTACCACTTCAGTACTTTGATCAGGTCCCTGCGAAAAGGGAACACGTCCAGCATCAACTACTGAACTCGTCTTTCCTCTGCGGATCACAACGCCTTCCCACCAACAATACCAAGCGTCCACCTACCTATTCCAGAGACGCAACACGCAAAGAGCGCCTTGGTGTGGCGTGAGGTAACGCATGTGAAATCCTGGTGTGGGGAAAAAAACGCATGCCGATGGTGTTCATAATCAAACAATGTCTCGGGCTGAACAACCTTCGATCGTGTTCTGTTTATTCGACGAAAGACACAGAACACAAGGGGTTGGTTTTGTAAAACGTCTGCGTGTGGCTGTGCAATGGTGTGATCGCAACACTTCAAATTCACACGGTGTACTGTATTAACATTAATGGCCAGGTTTGAGAAAGCACACACTTACAGATAATTGGGGGGGGGGAAATCATAAGAGACATTATGAGTACAAGCAAAGGAAAAATGATGGAGAGAGCAAATGGTCGTACGGTAATTTCCACAGAATGAGCATTTGTGTGGGAGATGTTTTCGACGGATTTTCTGTGATTGGACTGTGATTGCATGTTGATTGGTTTTCCCTTGGGTACATGGTGTACTGAAGAGACAGCCACCATTTTGTTGGACATAATCAGCTAATAAAGTGTACAATGCTATTTCTGGGACTGAATAGACACACTACATGAACAAAAGTATGTGGACATCTGCTCGGCTTACATCTCATTCCAAAATCATGGGCATTAATATGGAGATGGTCCCCCCTTTGCTGCTATAACAGCCTTCCACTAGCTGTTGGAACACTGCTGCTCCGATTTGCTTCCATTCAGCGACAAGAGCATTAGTGAGTGAGGTTGGGCACTGATGTTGGGCGATTAGGCCTGGCTCGCAGTCGCCGTTCCAATTCATCCCAAATGTGTTCGATGGGTTTGGGGTCAGGCCAGTCAAGTTCTTCTACACCGATCTCGACAAACCATTTCTGTATGGACCTCGCTTTGTGCACGGGGGCATTGTCATGCTGAAACAGGAAAGGGCCTTCCCCAAACTGTTGCAACAAAGTTGGAAGGGCAGAATCGTCTATAATGTCATTGTATGTTGCAGAGCTAAGATTTCCCTTCACTGGAACTAAGGGGCCTAGCCCGAACCATAAAAAACAACCCCAGGCCATTATTCCTCCTCCACCAAACTTTACAGTTGGCACAATGCATTCGGGCAGGTAGCATTCTCCTGGCATCCGCCAAACCCAGATTTGTCTGTCGGACTGCGATATGGTGAAGTGTGATTCATCACTCCAGAGAACGCGTTTCCACTGCTCCAGAATCCAATGGCGGTGAGCTTTACACCACTCCAGCTGAAGCTGTGCATGGTGATCTTGGCCTTGTGTGCGGCTGCTCGTCCATGGAAACCCATTTCATGACGCTCCCGACGAACAGTTGCTTCCAGAGGCAGTTTGGAACTCGGTAGTGAGTGTTGCAACCGAGGACAGACGATGTTTATGCGCTACACGCTTCACCACTCCCCGATCCCATTCTGTGAGCTTGTGTGGCCTACCACTTTGCGGCTGAGCCATTGTTGCTCCTAGACGTTTCCACTTCACAATAACAGCACTTACAGTTCACCGGGTCAGCTCTAGCAGGGCAGAAATTTGACAAACTGACTTGTTGGAAAGGTGGCATCCTATGACAGTGCCACGTTGAAAGCCACTGAGCTCTTCAGTAAAGCCATTCTACTGCCAATGTTTGTCTATGGCGATTGCATAGCCGAATCCACTAATTTGAAGGGGTGTCCACATACTTTTGTATATATAATGTACATACAGTTTTATATTCTACTGAAATCACTGAACAACTCAACTAAACCACCGTAGGCTATGATTCCAGAGGAAGGCAACACTCTTTCTCTAAATTCATTTATTGAGTTTATTTTAGGTAAGCGAGAGGTGAGAGCTTTAGCTGTGAGCCTGGCAGGAGAGGGGTGTTAGTGAGAAATGGGTAGTGTGAGAGCTTAGCAGGTAGTGAGGGCAGAACAGTGTGAGCGTATCACATTGTGAGTTTGAGGCGACAGCACAGCGTATGAGGAACAGCGAGTGGATTCGCAGGGCCAAATCAACGTGAGATATTGAGGACACATGATGCTAATTTATAATTAGGAGGGCGCCACGGGTGACTCATTCACACCACTGAAGCACCTTTGCCGCCCGCCATTATTACCAGGTAGTAGACCATAGGTATTACCATAGGACAACCATAAAACAACCATAATACACCCTAGGAGGAGAAAGAGAGAAACACACCTGTAAGACAAGGCTCCAGCGAAATGACTCTCGATGTAGGTATCCATGACGGGTTTGAAATGCTGGAACTTGCTGTCCTGTAGCAGGTTAATAATGTGGACCTGAAAGAGTAAAGGAAATCATTCAGTCACACACCGCTTTCCACAAAAATGCAACGCTCTCTACTTAGCCAACAACAAACAACCTATTTATTCAACCTAACCTCCTATGTGACACAAACTGGCCAAGTTGTACAGATTCATCTCACATGATTGCCTCACATGATGAAGGAGAACAGAGCAGAGATGAGTCTATGTGTGTGTGTGCGTGCGTGCGTGATTGACTGAACCGAGTCAACTGCAAGCAGATCAATCCCTCAGCTCTGTATTAGAGCGATGCAGCATGACTGGACTGGGATTGATCAGCGAAGGCTGTGATGCGTTACAGTATTAAGCACATCCATTGGCTCAAGCTTCCAGAGTGTGTTTCTCTGTGTCTACCATGCGTCCATTTTCTCTCTGACCGCAGTATCCCACTATTAGTCACAGGCCTTCTTCTCTAATGAGGCTTGGTCTACTTCCCAACACATGCGCACACACACACACACACACACGCAATTAGTTATGCCGTCATGACACCCAAATCCTGGCTCCAACCAGCAGTGTTTGGAATCAACCAATGATTAGCTGTCAGGGAGGGAGAAAACAATATGCTAGGAAATAGAAGACCACAGAAGCAGTAGCCACTTACCAGGCAATCAAACACCTTCAGCCCATACCTCTGGGAACTCTCATCCAAGATCCCAAAGAGCGTATCTAGTGTGTCCTGTAAAAACTGGTGAGGGAGAGATAGAGTGATAGATATACATCAGAGTGAATATCTATGAGATCATGTGGATGACAAATCCTATGATACATCTAGGAGACATTCTTTGAGTGACATGATCCTGAACCAATCAGGGTGAAAATAGAGGGCCCGGGGAGGGGCGGTACCTTGACTATCTCAGAGCCATCGATCTCTTTCAGCTTTGACAGGCTGTCATTGATCCTCTCTGGATGGGCTCGCCACTTCAGCAGGTCTAACATGTCACCTACAGAGACACATGAAGAGAAACAACCACCGTTACATCATGGACAACCTCAGTTAGCTCATAGACATGTAGTGAGAGACTGTCTACTCTTGGTTCCGAGACCTAGACACACACACACACACACACACAACACCCACACACACACACACACACACACACCACACAACACACACACACCACACACACAACACACACACACACACACACACACACACACACACACCACCACACACACACCACCACACACACACACACACAACACACCACACACGACGAGAGAGAGAAACATACAGATGTAGGATCTAATTTGAGCCCAGTTTGCTACAGCAGGAAAATAATGTAAACAAAAATGTTACACTCAAATACACCCAAGTTTGCATTTCCTGCTTTGCAGAACAATTCTCAGCAACAAACGTGATCAAATAAGACTCTACATCTGCACAGTAGCCTGGGTTGTTCGCATAATGGCAACATTGCCGTTGTTTGTCAAACAATATCATGCGCGAGCAAAGAAGACGCGTTATTGAACGTCCTTCACAATTTGGAAATCCAGAACATTTCTGTCAAAGCAATTGAGGGCGTATGGTTAAAGCGCTATAATTGAATTACTGAAGTACCTTATGGAAAAACAACGTCCTTCTATTCTATATTTAAAGGATATAATAAGACAACACATTTACATTCAAACAATCCACGAATTCAAATAATGATGACAGCTCATAATGTAGCGAGCTTTAAACAACAAAGCAATTTTCCCAGTGTTAAATTCCCAGAATATATGAATAAAATATCGAGGTTAAAGAATAAAGGACTCCGTCTGTCTTTCAACTGCACTTCTGAAGGTGTCTGCAATGTGCCAGTCTGTATGGAGGAAGTACTGTTTTCTGTATGTGGGAGAACCTGTATTCTGTATTATTCTTATATGTGAGGAAGTACCTGTATTTCTGTATGTGATGAAGCAAGTACCTGTACTTTCTGTATGTGAGAAGTACCTGTATTTCTGTATGAGGAATACCTGTATTTCTGTATGTGAGGAATACGTATTTCTGTATTGTGAGGAAGTACCTGATTTTCTGTACGTGAGAAGTACCTGTATTTCTGTATGTGAGGAAGTAACCTTATTCTGTATGTGAGACCTGTATTTCTGTATGTGAGGAAGTACCTGTATTTGGATGTGACGAAGACCTATTTTCGGGATGTGAGGAAGTACTGTATTTCTGATGTGAGGAAGTACCTATATTTCTGGAAGTGAGGAAGTACCTGTATTCTGGTATGTGAGGAAGTACCTGTATTTCTGTATGTGAGAGAAGTACCTGTATTTCTGATGTGAGGAAGTACCTGTATTCTGTATGTGAGGAAGTACCTGTATTCTGGATGTGAGGAAAGTACCATGTATTTCTATGTGAGGAAGTACCTGTATTGCTGGAGTGAGAAGAACCTGATTCTGTATTCGAGAATACCTGTATTTCTGGATGTGAGGAAGTACCTGTATTTTCCCAGACAATAAACTAGATATATTCCTTGCACAATGCTCAAATCACTTTGTTCAGCTTACATTTCTGAATATTTACACTGAGTGGTAGACTGTTTGAGAATTCAGCAATACTAACAGTAATATTCAAGACAAGACAAGACAACGACTCCGGACGAGTCAGAAACAGACCGATTATCCACTAGCCAGACTGAAGGATACACTTTACACTAGGAATGATCTGTCGCTGGATAATAGATCCATAGAAAATTGGAGCAGGCCTACCTGTGTGTAGGAAAGGTGTCGGTCTACTGGTTGGGTGTAAGTCTAACCTTGCAGATGCAAGCTCTAATACTTTGACTTCCACCCTTACCATTCCTGTGTGAGTTTAGTGGAGCAGAGGAAGGAGGTGATCCAAAAGGATCCTTGGTGCCTTTCACAGCCTGGTTGTTGCCGGGCAGATTGGCTTTGAGAGAAGGCAGCTTGAGTAAGGCTAGAGTCCTGAGGGTTTAGCATTTCCTCACAACTGAAAGGACGATGAGATACAGTTAACTGGTTAGTGCCACTACAGTAGACTGGAGAAAAAGGCTACAGTATTATGGTATTTGGTTCGTTACTTAACTGCATTCTCAAACATTAAGGAGTTTGATACACTACAATATACTGTTTCCATACTGCTAGGAAAATGCAGTTTGGGGAATTTCATGTATTATTATCTTCATCATCATTCAAACTACAACAGTATCTTTGTTTCAATTAAACATTGGAAAGGGCTGGGGACCCTATAAAGTAAGCACTGCGCATTTTCCAATTCTCTAACTGTCAATTATTTTAGCCATGCTTTCTAATGTATCAGCACAGATTGGAAAGCATTTTGAAACTAGTATTTAAATATGTTCTGAAAAACAGTTCAGGTAGGCTATTCCCACTCTGATGCTTACACGTGGTTAGTGCTGAATTCCTCTTCCCTATTTTGGAGATGAGGAACTAGGCCATGCCAATTTCTTCCAGCTTTTGTCCTGACTTTTGTCCTGAAGATTCTTAAGAGGCGTCAAATGCAATTCCCTTAAAACCCGACAGAGAAGGCTGTCTCAAAAGGTGAGACAAGAGTAAGCACTTCAAAGCGCAAGGCTACAAAAGCAGCTGGATTTATTGTGAATTATAGCACTTTACACACATTTCAAGGCAGCTAAAACTGTGCAAAACGGTCCACCTATAGACTATCCCTTTTTGTTTGCAGACAGGTTAGACTACAGACTGCATCTGAAGCCAGGCAAAGGTTTTTTTGTTTTTAATCTCTCTATTTCTCCTGTGTGAGGGGGAATGACCTACTAGCAGTGGGAGTCTTCTTAATGAGGTGGTGAGCAGGACTAGGAAAGGGCAGCAGAGAGCAAAGCCCAGAACCACAAGGAGGGATAGGCTACTTGATTGCATAATGGTTCTCCCACTGTGTCGACTCCTCTGTGATCTCCCTCCCTCCCTGTCTGTCTGTCTGTCTGTCTGTCTGTCTGTCTGTCTGTCTGTCTGTCTGTCTGTCTGTCTGTCTGTCTGTCTGTCTAACTAAGATGAAATGATCAATGCCGACCGCATTATCTACCAAGAGAATTCTCTTCGATTCTAATCACAGCCGTGTATACCCCCCCCCTCCCCCAAGCAGACACCTCGACGGCCCTGAAGAACTTCATTTGACTCTATGTAAACTGGAAACCACATATCCTGAGGTTGCATTTATTGTAGCTGGGGATTTTAACAAGGCTAATCTGAAAACAAGGCTTCCTAAATTTTATCAGCATATCGAATCAGCGACCCGGGCTGGCAGCACTCTGGATCATTGCTACTCTAATTTCCGCGACGCATACAAAGCCCTCCCTCGCCCTCCTTTCGGCAACTCTGACCACGACTCCATTTTGTTGCTCCCAGCCTATTGACAGAAACTAAAACAGGAAAGGCCCGTGCTCAGGTCTGTTCAACGCTGGTCCGACCAATCTGATTCCACGCTTCAAGATTGCTTCGATCACGTGGACTGGGATATGTTTCCCGGATAGCATCGGACAATAACATTGATATATACGCTGATTCGGTGAGCGAGTTTATTAGCAAGTGCATCGGTGATGTGGTACCCACGGTGACTATTAAATCCCTCCCCAACCAGAAACCGTAGATTGATGGCAGCATTCTTGCTAAACTGAAAGCGGGAACCACTGCTTTTAATCATGGCAAGGCGACCGGAAACATGCCCGAATACAAACAGTGTAGCTATTCCCTCCGCAAGGCAATCAAGCAAGCTAAGCGTAAGAATAGAGACAAAGTAGAGTCGCAATTCAACAGCTCAGACACGAGACGTATGTGGCAGGGTCTACAGTCAATCACGGACTACAAAAATAAAACCAGCTCGGCGTGGACACCGATGTCTTGCTCCAAGACAAACTAAACAACGTCTTTGCTCGCTTTGAGGACAATACAGTGCCACTGACACTGCCCGCTACCAAAACCTGCAGGCTCATCATCGCAGCCAACATGAGTAAAACATTTAAACGTGTTAACCCTCGGAAGGCTGCCGTCCCAGACGGCATCCCTAGCCGCGTTCTCAGAACATGCGCAGACCAGCTGGCTGGTGTCTTTACGGACATATTCAATCAATCCCTATCCCAGTCTGCTGTTCCCACATGCTTCAAGAGGGCCACCATTGTTCCTGTTCCCAAGAAAGCWAAGGTAACTGAGCTAAACGACTATCGCCCCGTAGCACTCACTTCCATCATCATGAAGTGCTTTGAAAGACTAGTCAAGGATCATATCACCTCCACACTACCTGACACTGTAGACCCACTCCAATTTGCTTACCGCCCCAATAGGTCCACAGACGTCGCAATCGCAACCACACTGCCCTAACCCATCATGACAAGAGCAATACCTATGTAAGAATGCTGTTCATCGATTACAGCTCAGCATTTAACACCATAGTACCCTCCAAACTCATCATTAAGCTCGAGACCCTGGGTTTCGACCCCGCCCAGTGCAACTGGGTCCTGAACTTTCTGACGAGCCGCTGCCAGATCCTCAACACTGGGGCCCCACAAGGGTGTGTTCTCAGCCCTGTCCTGTACTCCTTGTTCACCCATGACTGTGTGGCCATGCACGCCTCCAACTCAATCATCAAGTTTGCAGACGACACTACAGTGGTAGGCTTGATTACCAACAACGACGAGACGGCCTACAGGGAGGAGGTTGGGGCCCACGGAATGTGGTGTCAGGAAAATAACCTCACACTCAATGTCAACAAAACAAAGGAGATGATTGTGGACTTCAGGAAACAGCAGAGGGAGCAGCCCCCTATCCACATCGACGGGACAGT
>NC_036840.1:10626651-10628381 GCF_002910315.2 Salvelinus sp. IW2-2015 | reverse complement strand
AAGAAGGTGCAACAGTGCCTCTTCAACCTCAGGAGGCTGAAGAAATTTGGCTTGTCACCAAAAACACTCACAAACTTTTACAGATGCACAACCGAGAGCATCCTGTCAGGCTGTATCACCGCCTGGTACGGCAACTGCTCCGCCCACAACCGTAAGGCTCTCCAGAGGGTAGTGAAGTCTGCACAACGCATCACCAGGGGCAAACTACCTGCCCTCCAGGACACCCTACACCACCCGATGTCACAGGAAGGCCAAAAAGATCATCAAGGACAACAACCACCCGAGCCACTGCCTGTTCACCCCGCTATCATCCAGAAGGCGAGGTCAGTACAGGTGCATCAAAGGTAGGACCGAGAGACTAAAAAACAGCTTCTTCCTCAAGGCCATCAGACTGTTAAACAGCCATCACTAACATTGAGTGGCTTCTGCCAACATACAGACTCAATCTCTAGCCACTATTATAACTAACATTTGGATGTTATAAATGTATCACTAGTCACTTAAACAATGCCACTTTATATAATGTTTACATACCCTACATTACTCATCTCATATGTATATACTGTACTCTATACCATCTACTACATCTTGCCTATGCCGCACGGCCATCGCTCATCCATATATATATATGTACATATTTTTATTCATTCCTTTACACTTGTGTGTATAAGGTAGTTGTTGTGAAATTGTTAGATTACTTGTTAGATATTACTGCACGGTCGGAACTAGAAGCACAAGCATTTCGCTACACTCGAATTAACATCTGCTCACCATGTGTATGTGACCAATAAAATTTGATTTGATTTTGATTTGATTTGAGTGGATTCTCAGCCCTCACTAGCATGAAAACGAAATACAGGCACAGACTGTGTATGGAAAATGATTTAAGACTCTCTCAACTACACCCCAACATTGCAGAGTTATGCGCATCCTTTCAAGCACACCCTTCTCATTAACCTGTGGTGAGTTATTCACAATTTTCAATGAACAAATAAGGTTTTATATGTAAGATGGTTAACCTGATGAGGACAGGGGGTGCTGTTTTCACTTTGGGGGAAAATCGTACCCAATTTAAACGGCCTCGTACAATATGCATATTATTATTACTATTGGATAGAAAACAATCTCTAGTTTCTAAAACCGTTTGAATTATGTCTGTGGGTGAAACACAACTCATTCTGGAGCGAAATTCATGACAGGAACTACGAAGGTCTGAAAACGAGGCTCTGTTCTCAGATCAGTTTAAAGCTCTGTATGTATCCTATGGGTCGACATGAACTGCACCCGCCTTCCCCTGGATGTCAGTAACCAATGAGAATTGGAATGGAGTTTCTACATAGATCTCCGACCTTATAAAAGGCCAAGGAACGAAGGGAGCTCTCTTTTCGACGTTCGTCATTGCGCAAAGCAAGACCTCAGGATGGCATTTTGAAACGCTCAGTTATCGGCCTTAGATATATCCGTCTGTAAGTTAATTCGATATAGGTGTTAGAAACATCATAACGAAGTTATTTTAAACCGAGTTATATCAGTTTATGCGAGTATATTGCTATTTTCGGAATTTCCTTAGTATTGCGTTTTGAGGATTTGGGCATGTTGTGGCCACATAGCTATTGTTAGCTGCTAATTCCAAAGTTGAAGACGACGTTTTACAACCGAGCAACGATTCTTTTGGACAAAGGACAACTTGCCCAAGATTCTGATGGAAGCTCGTCCAAAAGTAAGAGCTA